>NC_136004.1:11139311-11439311 GCF_048128805.1 Centroberyx gerrardi
ATAGAGCTGTTATTTTTCTACTCCCAATTGTATTTCAGATACATCTATTGCCAGTTTCACAGCAGTTTGTTACATCTTTGAGCATGAACGGGTCATTTTTCACACTATCAGCATCCAAATGACTGAGTTCCCCCTGAGAGCATTAAGACAAAAAAAAATGTAAATAAAAATGTATTCAGGATCATATTTAGGAGACCTTTCTAGAATAATGAAATAAAAATGTATTCAGGATCATATTTAGGAGACCTTTCTAGAATAATGAATGTCACCCGAAATAAATAAAATAAAAATGTAAAAAACTGTTTTGTTGGTCTTTCAATGAGTCTTTATTTTTGTTTGGTCGACAGTCTCGGCTTGTTCATGAAAAGAACATATTAGATCTCGTCATGCTAACATGACACAATATTTTGTATAAAATTTCTCTGATCCTTGTTAGGAAATGCAGACTGTAAAAAAATGTTATTCCCTTGTAAAAACAACTTGCAATATCTAGAAATATAAAAGCTAAAATACTGGCAATTTCAAGGATTCAAATTGATCATTTTCAAAAGAGCTTGCATGCATAGACTTAGCAATCTGAAGGCACATAAGTTGTATTGCTTCTTTAAAAAAAATTTAAATCACAAATAATTAAACCGTATATTGAGATTAGATTGAAATTAATCTGCTTAAAAATAAACTATCTCTGTACACCTTGGGTGTGCAAAACAACGAAAATCTCAAGTCATTCAATAACAATAATTTAAAGTATTCAATAATGCATCAATAAAAAAAGCAAAAAGGACATGTACCAGGACCTGAAATATAAAACTGATAAAGTGAACTCCAAAGGCATCTCTGCTTGTACCATACAGTGTTTAAGGTTATTTAAAGAGCAAACTTACTCCCACTGAACACATCAACGTGATGCAGCTGGGAAGCAAAACTCATTAGATCTAGTATTTTGTTCATCTGAAACATCAAAACAAATGCATAATCTGCATCACATTCATGTATGCCATCCAGTGTCTCTGAAACATTGCGGTTTAGAAAAATGGGTGCAGTCCTAATATTACCAAAGACCAGCGTTGCTATGGATAAAATCAGTCAGTCACTACCACAAAATAACTAAATCTTAAAATAACAATTACATTCTATACATTTTATTCCCTGCCCTTGCTCAATGTAAATAAAGGTTTGATAATGCCTAGTATCTAATGCAGCTCTCTCCTGTTCTATTATTGTGGAATGCCAGTGAACAGGTAGGGGGAAAATGAGTCATCCAGTGTCAATCCAACACATAAAAACAAAATACAACATTGCAGCATTGGTCATTCCTTTTCCCAGCAAGTGATATAGAAAAATACACCGTTTCACTGTACATCATTTTGACTTCTCTTCAGGAAAAAAATAAAGGATGGAATCACTGTTTTTCGTTACCTTTTCAAAAATATACCGAGCATCTCAATCCAAGGCTCTAGTGACGTTATGTACCACAGATGGTGTATCCATTCTTGTACTGTAGTACCATCCTATGACAATAACCCCACACATATCCTTCCTTGAGGCTTACAAACAAAACAAAAGCCGAATCCCTAGAACAAAGGACTGCTTGGAATTATTAGTAGCTTGCATCAGAATTCTTTTACCGCTCTAAATCTCACATCCATCCCACGTAGACGGTCCAGTATCTGTGCCATATTGTGGTGCGCTACAATACCGCAAATTAAACCGTTTCATCCCAGCCAGATGAGAGAATTAGCGAGACTTTGGGGCCTGCGTGTTGGTGTCTCCTTACTGGGGGCTGTGCTCGTACGAGGGGAACATAGACTTCCGCGTTTTAGGAGGCGGCGGTGGAGGCTTGCTCTCAATTTTCATAGGTAGCGGAGGAATGAACTGAGGGGGAAAGGAGAGGAAGGGAGAGTTCACGTTAGGGCTTCGAAAAAATAAAATAAAATATGAAAACAGAATATTTTAACGTTTACATGCCATTAAATATGCATTAGTGAGCGGGTGCTATTTTCTCCGAGTAGATGTACCTCTGAAGAGAACTGGGGGTTGTCAATCTCGTGCGGGTGTTTCTTTGGAGGCATGGGTGGGGGGGTCCCTGGGGTGTCAATGATATTGGCGTCATTGTCACTCAGCAGCGACGAATAACCTGCGAGAGGAGAGAGGAAATAAAAGCATTTCAGACCGCACGTGTGTGTGGGGATGCGTGTGTGTGTGTGTGTGTGTGTGTGTGTGTGTGTGTGTGTGTGTGACCTGATTAGGCCGGTAGGCCAGGATGTGCATAGACAGGGTTGGTAGGAATGTTACTTCTCCTTTTGTGTGCAAAGTAGATTTTTTAAAAGAGGAAATGATATGCTGTGTGGTGTTTGCTGGGAGTCACAGATGTGTTACGCACTGGAGCTGCGCGGTGTGTGTGGAGTGGCAGGTAGCGGGCTGAGAGGGTTAGACAGGCTGAGCTGGGATGAGACGCCCTGGAACAGGGAGAGGGTAAGCCGCCGGTCTCCTAACTGTAAACTCTTGGGTCTCTGCTGCTTCTCTGGAGGAATCTGGAAGGAAGCCAGAGAACAAAAATACAGGCCCGCTTGTAAAGCAGTCAAGCAAAATAGAGCTATTCCCAATTCACAGCTGAATCACAGGAAAAGCTTAATATCAGGATATGATCTCCGAGACTTGTAAACAACTTATGTATTCAGTTGCAGCATCCGGTGCCAATTCTATGAGTGAAAGTATGTTGCACGCCGAGATGAAAATAGCAGGAATTAAGTGCACCTGAATCGAAGGTCTTACCTCATCTGCATCTGACTGCCTCTCCAGTAGGACCTGGGATTTGCTCACGCTCCACTCCTTCCTGTTCTTTCTACTGATCCTGTTGTCATCCTCTGAGCGGGATAAAACCGAGGCCCTGCGATCGTTGGGACGGGACAACAAGGAGCTGCTAGTGAATATCAGGGCAGAGAGAGAGAGAGACGCAAAAAGAAACACAATGAGAAACACAAACAATACTGTTGGCATGCGCAAGACTTGGGAAAAATAACATATCACACTGTTTGAAGAAAGCGGTCCCTGTAGTGAAAGCAACAGAGCAACTCAGGCAACAACTTGGAAAAGCACAAAGGCGTAAAGCGGCGGGGGGGAAGGAGGCGGGGAGAGGACTGACTCTTGGGAGGAGATGCGGGACGGCCCGTCTGAGGACGCCGAGCCGCTGGAGAGGCCCGAGGAGGCGTTGGAGAGGGTGGAGACGGTGGACATGCGGCGCAGGGTAGAGGACAGGATGTAGGGCATCACCACCGAGCCCACGCGACTCTTCTTCCTCTCAGTGAGAGAGCAGGGCTGGGACACACAAATGGGATTAAGCATCATCGGGGGGGAAACTTGGCAGGGGAGATGCACAATGACAGGCAAAACACCGGTCGCAGTGGACTGCCTAAAGGAAGATTTATGGTCCTGCAGCAATATAATGTACACTCTGCTTTGAATGAGACGAGTTTGATAGGGAGGCAAGAGAGCCAATAGCTTAAGTTGGCACCCTCTTACATTAAATTGAGTTTGCGGCTGGCAACTCACCAAGGTTATGACGCCATAATGCTTCTCCACTTTCTCCCGAAGGTCTTGGAAGCAAGTCACCATGCGGTTGTGTAAGGGCTTCAGCTGCTCCGTTGACTTCTCCCCATGGATGCGAATCCCATCTGCCAGGAGAGGGATCTAGAGGGGAGGAGGGCATTCAAATATTACAAAACGTGTCGTGGGTTCGAGGCCAGAGTCAATGACAAGGACAGTCAAAGCATTCACCTGCAGGGCGATAAGATGTTTAAGGACCTCGATGCGCTCGTGGTCCTCTGGGTGCTCATGGATGTAGGTGTCTGTAAAGAATGCCTACAGAGACACACACACACACAGGATGGCAATTGGGTAGCATTTGAATACACTCATCAAAGTAAATGCTTAAAGTATAGCTGCAAGCAACACTGAACAGGTTTCCACAGCATGACAAAGAGGCCAGTGGTTCCCTTACGGATACAATTACATAGCTCACATAGCAGGCCCGAGGCCAGTCAGACCTCCGGTTCATGAGAAAGAGATTTTCACATTTGTATTATTGTTAGCAGCTTTATTATTCAGCAGTTATATTATTATTGTAGTTTAGCAGTTTTTAATAGCAGCAGCTTCTTCTCCAAAATAATGACCAAGTCCTGTGGAGCCAACTGCACTCCACCTGAACTGTGCTTGGTAAGATATTTCAAGTAATGGCTTCTTTTCCAAATTTCACATAGGAATTAGTTGAAATGGCTATTTTCTTCAGACATTAAACTATCATCACTTGGCTTAACGGGTATTTTCAATGGGATGATATTTACCCCAGTGATGAGTTTCAAGCTTATTAATTGCTCTGTTGAAATTTGTATGGCAACTTGAAAAACTGGATGGTAACCTTTTATTTGACCAATCACTTAGCAGAGTATTGTATTTCTATTGTATTGCATATGTATTGTTAAGTATTTTAGCTGTTTTGGGCAGTGAGCCTACACACCATGTGGTTGTTCATTATTTCCAGGTTACATCTGGCCTAGACCTGAACCTGGCCTGCTATGTGCCAAATTAGAAACAAAGTACTAATCTATACAATACTCCTACTCTTACTCCTACTACTAACTATTATAATACCACAGCACATTGTGTTAACCTCATTCGCTCAACAAATAAATGCAACATGCTCAAAAATGATCACTGAATTATTCTAGAAAATAAAGGAAAGAGTCAAACCTTCTCATAGTTGGAGAAGCCGCCCATGACAGCAGGGTCAACGATGCCGCTGAGCATCATGGACAGCGGATGGATGGCCTGCGAGCGATCGCAGGCCTGCTGCTGCACCAGGTTGCTCAGCTTTTCATTGGCCATCTCCATGGTTTCTATGGCATTCTCCAAAGGACTGATTTCCTCCTGCCAAGTGAGACAGGCACAAGGATGTATAAAGAAGATATTTAAGAGGAAGAAAGGATGATAGAAAAGACAACAAAAGCAGCAAGATGGTGGTTCAAGTGAGCATCAAGGTTGCCGGAGTTGCTTCTTACCACAGAGACAGATCTGACTTCGAACCATTTGAGAATTCCTGGGAAGCGATAGGCGGTGATGTAGGTTGTTCTCTCAATCCACATGGTCTGTAGGGCGGCATAAAACATGAAAATATATTAAGGGATGACATTTTAATATCTTTATTAGTCTTCAGAGTGAGGGAAGTGCAAACACAGGCCTGTTTATACTTGTAGAATTTATGAGTTCTGGGAGCCTGTTACTTAAACATAAAAATAAATTTAAAAAAACAGTGCTCACTGCAAATTCATTGTCTGGGTCCTTTTCACCTTTCCTGAAGGGCCTGGAATACTGGAACTGGTCCATTTCATTGGTTCTGTAATAGCTGGGAGAGAACAAGGAAGGACAGGAGTGAGTTAGCGATTCGACCAGGCGGAGTACAATAAATCCCAGGATCTTCATGAGAAAATAAATTAGCCATTAAGTGTTCTGGTCCGCACTTTAATATCTGCTCTGGAACCCCCTTGTCTTTAAACTGGTGCGGCACAGTGAGGACTGGCTTGACAGTAAAGCACTGGATGTCTGTGAAGTTCAGCTAAGGATAAAGACCACAGGCATTGTGGAATAGCAGTCAAAGACAAGTTGTATTGAATCATTTTGAATGCTCTATTCGTCAAAAACTTCTCTTTGCACATGCAGACATTGTGCGACATATTATCTAAGGATACGCTGTCCTGGGGAGTTGCTGATGTTGTCCCCAGGGGGCGCTGTGCTGGTCATCCGGACTGCGATGGGGAACTGAGACAGCAGCTTCAAGCTGAAGTCTTCCAGCCACTCGTACTCCTTGCCGCGGTAGATGAAGATCTTGTTCTGTAACACAAAAAGTGAAACACAATAAAACGCTAGCATTTCAATGATGCTCGAGACATATTAACTTATATTCCACATTATATGACAGGTGTGCTTCTGCAACGGCTCGTCAGGATGATATTTATTCTGACATTTTCTTGTGTCATCAAAAAGCTTAAACGTCTAGCTCTATGAAGCCAATAACCTTTATCAGCTTTATTGCACCTTGCCCCAAGAAACGTTTTAAAAAGCCAGCTCATTGCGTAAGCAGAGGTGCACGAGGGTTATTCTTACTCCAAGTCTGTATTTATTGAAAGAGGTAATCATTTTCTTACCCTGAGGAAGGAGGGGAATCCAAGGCCATAATATCCCACAGCAAAGTACTCAGGCTGAGGCCGCATAGCATGCATTATATTTTCATAGAACTGGGCTTGCTGTTTCTGTGACAGTGGAGAAAGAGGATGGGAGGGATGTAGTATATCTTGCTTAACAGGCATATATGTTCCAATATATCAGCTAGTGGTAACAAAATGATGATATTATTCACAATGAATTCATTCCAATAACATTTTCAGAGAGTGGATCGCCTCATTGCGTTTTATGTTATAATGAAAAAAAGGATTTAACGCGGCATAATCATAATAAACTATTTACAGTAAGAGTCTTATAAATAGATTGTTCATAATAGATTCCATGTGAGTAAACATCAAACACCACTGCATCAGCAGGCACTGTCTGGGAGGAACGGAGTTGAGTAAAAGGGTTGACACTGTTATCTCTTCTCCATTTCCTCGAGACGTTTTTTCAACCAACTGTACGCAGGCTTGGACAAGTTGGCAGCACATTCTTGTCTAAACCACAGTCAACGGACTAATTCTGATACTATTAATGAGCTGCGATGACATTTTGTTCACATCACAAAACAGTACGGCTAATTACTATGAATAAGTCCTCTTACCAGCAGCTGGCTGAGCTCCATGAAGTCAAACATGTGGCTCTCGTGCATCTTGGCCAGCTGTTTGCCCAACTCAATGGCCTTCTCCCACATCTGAGAAGACGTGTGCATCACTCAATTAAAAACAGACATGAATCTTGAACATGAAAAGACAGGAGCGCAGGCTAGACTTTGCCATCTGTCTCCAGGGGTTGTTCTGGGTGAAACCCCCGTCACCAGCTTTAGTCTATACTTTTATAGCAGCCCATGTTTAAGTTACTGCCTCACAAGTGTCACGCAGCTAACAGTGAGGGGGGGTTTCAAATGGAGAGGTTAATGCTCACTTTGCCCTTGTCCAGGTAACATATGATCTCCTGGAAGAGCCTCTCTTTCAGCTCCTGTTGGGTCCACACATGCTGCCCATCTCGGGGAATCAGATGGGGCGCGCAGGGCTTGTCAGACCACTGAGGAAGAACATTACCATGAATCAACATTCAGACAAACAGCTCAAACATAAAATCTCCATTAAACTGCAAAAAAACAACAAAAAAAAACTGTGTATGACACCTCCAGTAATTCGGCATGTAGTATCAGAGTGTAGGCTGCCTCTGTGTAGTTCTCACAGTCCAGGTGCAAATCCCGAAGCTTGTATAAGTACCTGGTTACAAAAATATCACATCAGTTAGGCGCACAGTGGTCCAAAAATCAGTGCACAAACAGCATGTCTTCAAGCTGACTCACCGGATGTAAATGTCCTCTCTCTTCTTTTCTTTGTAGAAATTCTGCACAAAAAAACAAAGGTTTTTTCTTCATTGCATATTCTTGAAAACATTTTGTCTCAAGCAATTTGCAGTGACAGCACAGGTGATCGTTATATGTAGAAACCCCCCGAGCGTTAACCCTTTGGTCAGCTAATCTGAGTGCGGGGCGTACCAGCACGTTGACGGTGCAGCTCATGCGGTGCTCGGGACTTTCGTCATGTGTGATGGTGCGGTACGCCAGGAGATTCTCCAGCAGGCTGCTGAGCAGCAGAGCCAGCTCCTCTCCCGACTGTGACAGGTATCTGTGGCGCCTGCAGTGCTCCAGTAACCTGCACACACAAACAATATGCTTCATAGACTACTCCCTAACTGCAACAGAGCTAATTCTGAGCTCTCAATTTCCCAAGGCCTGCCTTTCTCCTGACGGGGATATTAGATTCTGGTGGAGGTCCTATAGGAGAAAAACATGGGATAGCAGCACTCCAAAAATCCCCAAAACAGCAAGACCTGGTCTTAGTTTACCTTTTTTTTTTTTTATTCTGGCTTTGCGTTTCGGGGTAAAGCCTTCATCAGAGCACCAAGGTCTTGCAGGGCTTTTACAATCATTTTGGATTCTACATCCCATCTCTGTGGGGTTTCTATTGATTAGAGATTTCTTGTATTTCCAACATCCATCTTGTTCAACTGAATCCTAGAGGACTGGTTTCAAAATACAACACAATCTGACAGACCTTTATTGTATTTTAGAACCAATCCTATGTGGATTTCTTGTTACACAGGACTGGAGGATTTTTGATCGGTGCGTAATACTACTAAAATCCGTTTTAGAATAAAGAAGTAGTGCATGTTTGATCTGTCTTACGTTTTCTCCAGCAGGACTTTGTACTGTTCGTCCCCTCGGCCTCCTTCTACCTCTTGATCCAATTTTGTTATCAGTTCGTTCTCAAACTGCAAAGATAAGAGGGGCATTAAAAACACATCACAAATGTCATATTTAGCCAGGAGCGACTTCAGCAGAATTTAAACAATAATGCCAAAGCACTGAACTTTCGAGACAGCTCTTTACCATTTCAAATGTGCGTCCGGGGCTGAAGTTGTGCTCACACTGCATCATATCAAAGAAGATGGGGATGGTGGCTTTCCTCAGCTCGGGCTCCGGCACCAGCGTGGCCTCTAGAATGGGACCCACCATGGCAGGGATGAACTTCATTTTGTGGGGGCCTGAGGGACAAGCACAACATAATCATCCAGAAATATCATGGCATGATTTGAGAAGGCAATAAGCCGCGTCTTCATTTCACAAACAGAAGACAAAACTAATAAAGCGGTAAACAAAAAAACAAGGCTCTGTGAAACTGGACAATAAAAAAATATTGTCTTGTTATTCTCCTTGTATTACCACCGGTCACTGAATAAACAATTCCACAAAACTCTCTGATTATAGCAGTTTTACTGGGATGGTGCAAAATACTTACCGAGATTATACCACATATCTCTGATCTTAAAGCCAATGGCCTTCCTCATGTCTCCATATCTGTGGCAAATTAAATCAAATCACTTTGTAAATGCATGTTGAAGTGAAAGCAATGTTGATCCATATAAAATCATACATTTTTCATTTAAATAATCTATTTAACGAATGTAAATGATCATACTTGTTCAGTATCTTATTTCGTTTCTCTTGAGAGAAGGATTCCAACTGCAGTGACTTGTGGATGAGGAACGCCACGGTCAAATGAAAGTAGTTATTCCACAGCTGCAAGGAGAGTGAGGTTTTCAAATATTAATAGCATAATTACCTTCTCATAACACTGGCTTTTGATTTTCTGTTGAATAAAAAATGTGACCTCTAACAAGGTGGAGGAGGAGACCCACCTGTAGTTCGAAATGCGTCTGGTCCAGGAAATACATGTTGAGAACCTCGGAGTACTGGTTGATCGCCCTCAGGAAGACTTGCATCTGCAGCAGGTTCATGATCATCCAGTCAACAGGGAAGACATTTCCCATTAGGTCCTTAAACATGATGAATGTCTCCATCAGGAAGTCCTGAGGGCAGGAGCAGAGCAGTCGCATTACTGCATGTGTATGCACATTTTTGGTAAAAAAAAAATAAAAAAAAATGTAATACCCAGAAGACCCACCAACAGATACAACCATGCTTAACCAACCCAAGCCAGTCCGAAGCACTGCTGCTACATGTCAGGCCAACGTAACGTTACCACGGCTCAATGCAAGTGCAGTGACATCCTCATCATGTCAGTCCAATCCATTGCATGAAATGTCTATAATCAATATTCTCTTAAGGAGCCGTAAGTGGTCTGGCTGCTTTAATGCCTGTTATTGATGAGATGTTTCAGGACAAGATGTAGCCAAGAGGGGAGGAACCGGGACACTTACAATGATATCCTGTCTGGTCTTGAAGGTGCTGATATAGTGGGCGTAATGCATGTCATCCATTTGCTTCAGGATGGCCGTCATGCAGGCTAGATAGTGGCCCTGCGACAAAGGAGTCACACCATTACTCACAGGATTTCTCAGTGAAGCATCCCCCCAAAACACAGTATTTTATTCTTTGGTGTCCATTCACAGCACATATTCCTTGTTGTGTTGTTAGCAGATGAGGAACTAGGTGCACTCTGAGATTTGTGTATTAGTAGTAACATTGCTATTGTTGATGTTTTTATTATTAATATTAAAATCAGTAAGAATATGTTTCATCTGTATTGCCACTGTGCCTTACAATGAGAGGGGAGGATCTGTCCATGCTGATGACGGTGCGATTCACCCTGCGAAGAAGCCGTTCCATTATCAGCTGAACATGCCCCCGGGTCGGACCCTGCTCACACAAAACAACAGATACAATTGCCACTGATTTCGTGGACATGTGGCAGAATACTGACAAATCAAACACATGATCCCTGTGTGTGTGTGTGTGTGTGTGTGTGTGTGTGTGTGTGTGTACTGGTTAATTCCAACTCCTCACCACGTCCTTGCGGTCCAGGCTGTCCAACACAGTGCTGAGTAGTTGGACGCAGGCTTCGTAGTCAGGCTTACTAGAGTGATCATCCAATTGCCCACTCAGCTGGTCAGTGACGAGTGGTAATAGGACATCTCGACAATCTGCGGCAACAGAGGGGAGAAAAACAGAGTGGCTATCATCTAGCTCATTGAAAACGTTGTATGTAGGTGTAATGTGGCGCTGGAGCTGCAATTTTTCCCTGTTCATCTCATGTGAAATGTCATTACATTAAGTTGCCTGAGCCCCAAGAACGCCTACCTGGCTGCCTGAAAAGGTCACTCTCCACCATTTTACACATGCAGCCCAGCTTCTGACGCACAAGCTGCGAGTCAGGGATGCTCTCAATAAACTTGGTGAGAAGAACACTAGAAAATGTAAGAAAAGAGTTAATTGCATTTGACAACTAATAATTATTGTCATTTAAGACCAGGTTGATTTTATAGCAGCGAGAATTGAGAATAGCGCCTCCTTTACTGAAACGTAAACATGATAATTTGCACTGAGACTTGACAGGTAATTATCATTTCCTATTTGTGCAAAAGCCTGGGGATAGTCACCTGAGCTCCACGGGATCAAAGACGCTCTGGATGTCATTAATGATGCTGGGGAGGTATTTCAATATTGCCCCCTGAAAAAGCCAAGCAGCAGGTCCCATCAGATCGAGGCATGGGGTAAAATATCACTCACTTCTCTTTGTTTTAGTTTTATTTTTATTTCTTTAAAGCTCATTCTCTGGTAACATACAGGAAACCTGCAAATGTGAGCTGGCAACGTTTTCATCACCTTGCTCACACTGCCAAGTTCCTGCCAATAAAAGGTCAGGCAGCAAAAAAGCCAGTCAAACTTCCACAATTTACCTTTATCTTCACTCCCTCGTCCAGCGGTCTGTCCATGAGAGTGTTGAAGGAGAGGAAGAGGGTGCGAATGGAGTTGAAGAAAGCATCTCCGTCCTCGCTGTTCCCGTAGAATCTGAGAATCAACAAGGTCAGGCATTGCGTCACCCCAAACTACCCTTCTAATATCTGAGTGCGAACGGGATGCTTGCGCCGCGGCACCGCTCATACCTTAGGTAGAGGACCCGGGACTGTACAATGAACCTGAACAGGTACTTGAGAGCCTTGAGCGCCGCGTACAGCCTCTCGGTCAGGACGGGCTCCTCCGCGTGGCCCACGTAGTAGTTCAGCACCCGGGTCAGCTTCCTGAGAAAGCGAAATGAGGCATCAGGCATCAAGGTCAGCTGGTAATTGTGTGCGTGGGCGGAGGCGGAGAGCAAGGAGAAAAGAAGCGATAAAAATACACAGCATGAAGGAGTGCGAGGTGGAAAAGTACAGAAGGGAGACTCACATGTAAGCCAAAGTGGCACTGAAGTGTTTGTTGATGTAGGTTTCCAGGACAGGGTTAAAGTGCTGGAACTTGATGTCGCCAATCAGTGTGATGATAAATACCTGATTAGAAAGAAAAAGAGGAAGCAGCCTTACCTAATGATGACATGGCGTGTTATCATGGCATTGACACCTATGGGAAAAGGCATTGCCACTGACAGTGTAGTACTATAGAACTAACCAAGGCATTGAACACAAGGGTATCATAGGTGTCCTTCTCTGAGGTCTCCATCATGATGTTGAAGAGGGCATCAAGAGTGTCCTGGAGAAACTGTGCATAAAACAGAAACCTATTACAAAAGGTGCCATTTAAAGGGCATTATAAAACATCTATAAAATATAGAAGCGCATTACATATTTAGTGCGCAATCTGGGAAGAAGAGGACTCACTTTGACGATCTCCCCTCCCTCGACCTCCATTAGCCTCTGCAGGTTCTGGTCCAGATCCTCAGGGTTAGACCTCCAGTTTAACAGGCCAAGTAGATCCACTGGACAACATCAACACATCAGAAAAGATAGATACAACAATTTGTCCATTAGGACATCATTTACGGTAATTAGGTTAAAAGCTTGAGATTTCAATATTGAAAGCCTAATCAAATCTGCTTCAATCAACATCAACACATCAGCAAAATTGATCAGCTAAATGAATTTCAAGGCAATCAGGGAGAGGGAAAGAACAAGAATGGTGGCATAGGACAACTTATCCACGGTAGAATCTGCTGCATTTCTTAAAGATGACTTGTGACAGGACGTCTCTTTTTAATTATCACAGATTCTATCCTCTGAGATTGGAAAATATAAATGGTGCCCCACGGTACCGTTCTGAGTGAGTTTAGTGGAGCAGGTGAGTGTGGCTATCTGGAAGCTGTCTTTAGTCATAGGAATCACTCCTGAATGGTGGAACTGCTTCCCTGTTTGCCGCTCCTTTTCCTCCACTTCAGCCCAAGTCCCTGGCAAGGTGAGATAAACCTTTGCATCCTCTGCCTTTTTCACGTCAACCTAAGAAATGCAGAAAATGGGGAATGAATCATGAAGCGTATTGATCGATGGGGATGTAATTTCATATTTATTGATTGAGGGGAGATTCATGCATAATCCATCTACCCACTGTCAGCTATTCAAAGACACAATTTTTTGTGTAATTACATAAAAGCAATAAACAATACACTGCCCATTTTAAGGATGAGCTCAATGTATTAAAATTTATACAAATAGAAAAAGAGAATTCTGCAAGCGCACCTTGTAGACGATCAGGTCATGCCTGCCGTCTCGGAGTGTGGTCCCGTCTCCTTTCATGAGGCGGACGAAGGCCATGCCAAAGGGCTTCTCCGATTTGTCCCTGGCTGAAGGAAATACAGGAACATCACACCAGAACAGACCCACGCACAGCCCTTCTAGCCCTGTTTACCCTGGTGGAAGGATTACATGTAGCTGGTTGTCAGACAAATACGGCACTCACAGTCCTGGGATGATCTGTGTCGAAACATCACCCTCAGGTGACAGCGGCACACATCTTCAATGGGAATAGTCACCTTGCAGGGGGGGAGGGGAGGAAAGTAAAGGGGATTGAGGAAGAGTGTGAATACAGGATTATAAGCATACAAGAAGCACTATCTGGTGTGAGATTGGTATGACTAGCACGTTCTGTGCCAATATCTACCCCAGAAGATTATTTCATTATATTTAGGCAAATCCATTTGAGGGAGTAATTGGAGAACTTGAGATATTATGGGCAAAGTACTGTGCTGCTCTTCTCTTGTTCAAGCACACGTGAGTCTTGTGCGTGAGCTTACCTTCACCGTTTCATTCCAACAAGGCTGCTTAACCTGGTAGTAGATGACAGACTTGTACTCTGTGATCCCATCATACCCGGCCCCAGGAAATATTGCTTTCTACAAGAGATTGAGGGAAGGAAATTTGTTTACATGATAACCAACAATATCAATTTACTCCAGGATTCTTTT
The DNA here is from genome assembly GCF_048128805.1 of Centroberyx gerrardi. Taxonomy (NCBI): domain Eukaryota; kingdom Metazoa; phylum Chordata; class Actinopteri; order Beryciformes; family Berycidae; genus Centroberyx; species Centroberyx gerrardi. The sequence goes on from NC_136004.1 coordinate 11,153,240, forward strand.
GCAATCAACTTTGACCTACAAGAATACATATTTATATCAAATTTGCAAAGGATGTCTGAAAGGATTAATACAAACAAAATAAAAATCAACCCTGCAAACGCATTATTAAGTCCAATAACAATGTATCTGGCATCTTACCTCCATGGGATTGCCTTCTTCATCATGCACACTCACTATGACCTCCACATTTTTCGGTGTCTTCTTTTTGCCACGATCAAACTCTCCCTGCAGCAAGGTCACATATATATCGTTCCTCACGTTTCCTGGAGAAGGAGCAACAGAAGATCAGGTGGACGTGCCGAGCCGTTTGTCGACCCTCACGGTTTTGTACGCAATTACAATGCACATGACCCCCCCCCCAGCGTCTGTAGTGCAATGGCCGGCAATAAAGACTTTAGGCACCTGGGAGGATGATTTCTGGAAAGCCCATCTTCCTGACGATGGCCGTGGTGCGGTCCACAAAGTGCGGGTAGTCCTTCCTGACCTGGGCGAGGTCTCCAGGGAGGAGTTTCAGGGTCACAAACAGCCCTGCCAGCAAAACACATGAAGAAACGCAATGAGGCAGACACAGAAAGGATAGACTCTGTAGACCCTCACGCATCATTTGTTTGCCCCAAAACAAAAAAAAAGGTTGATGTAGAGCGAGCCTCTGTAAATCACAGGGGACGCGGTGTCTGTGCGCGCTTCATTTTACCCTGGCCTTTGTGATTGACCTCCCGAGTGGCAATGACTTTGTTGAAGACAGCAGTGAGCGGCTCGTTCTCTCCTATGACTCTAGATGGGATGAGCGGAGACATGATGAGCTGCCTCTGACGGATGTAGGTTTCCATAGCTATCCTGGGAGAGGTGGATGAGAGAAAGAAAAATCTGCTGCTAACTTTGCTGACAGCTGACAAACAAATGGGTGGACAAGTAAGTTGCAGAGGCAATGCTAGGAAATCTGAGGTTAGGGACAATGGAACAGAGAGCAATAGGAACTGAGGCCCATAAAGTACAAACCTATTTATATGTGCATGTCAATCTATACAATACAGGTTGGTCTGAGTCATGCTATTACAAGAAAATATAAGTTTTCACCATATTTCCATCATAAAACCTCCACTTTTCATTGTTTCTTTCCTTTGCATGGCCTTGTTGTTATTATTTGGGACTATTTTACCCATTCATGATAGAATGTATAAGTGGAACATAAGTTACAGAGTGTTGAGGCAATATATATACCAAGAGATTCACAAGATTGGAAACTTTGACAAGGTTTTCTGTGTTACAATGAGTCTGTCGCAAGGAATACTCAGCAGAGGCAATGGGATTCTTAGACCCTTGCTATTCATTGTAGAGCAGAAAGAAAATTGCATGTCCAGGAAACTTTTACTCAAGCCTTTAGGGGACATAATTGAGTAGTACTATGCGTAAGCAGTGACTGTGCCAAAGTCTAGACTGGAGTACAGCCCTGCAGATGCAAAACGACTTCTGCATTTCAGGTCAGAAAAATGTCTCAAAAACCATGATTTAGCATTTAAAATAATCATTAAAACATTTGATGAGCCTTGGCTGGCGTTCATCAAAACATTCTATCCTACAGAAATATTTGTTTTGGTCTGTGACTTCTCCTGAGGTCACAGTGAACTCAGAAAGAGGTGAGAGTAAGCAAACATAGGTGAGGTGAAGGTTGCTGTCACCTCTGTGTGAATACGCTGACCACTGTGTTCATCTAATAGAGATGGATTCTGACTCAAACAGCAATAAGATGGACTTTCCACTGCTGACAAACATGGATATTGAAGTTTCACATGGGTCCTGAAATCATGGTTAAATGTGGTTTTGATGTTGACAATCATTCAAGATATTTTGAGTCTCCTTCCATCTCGGGGCCCTGTGAAAGTGTATCATCCTCATCCCCCCACTGTGCGCCTGATAGGAAGACACATCCTCGACTCTTTGAGAAGCACCAACACACAGTATTGCAAAAGGTTTCATGCTCGTCCTTGAAATGTCCTTGAAAAAGGGAAGTTGAATTGCATCCCTTTGAAACAATGTGATGAAAAACAATGAGCAAATGTAACTCAAATCCTATTCCAATTCCATTCCATTATCTGTACTCAATTGCATTAGGTTTCAAGGCAAGGTTGAGCCTGTTAACAGCATAAGCAGTGTGCGACAATATCAAAAGACTCACTGCTGAAAAGGAATGAAATGCTGTTTGTCCTCATCATCTGTTTTCCCATGGGCGATATCTGTTATGTCCATCACTGCAATGACAAAGACAATGGGAGCGTCACGGTATGGCAGCAGACTGTTGTCAAGGATAAGCTAATTTTCTAGTTGCAATGCAATTGTCTTGTTGTTGCCAAAACTACAGCAAGAGGAAGTTCCAAGTTTTAATATCTCAGAAATTCAATTTTCTCTCTATAACTTTGGAGACTGTATTTTCTTCAATAGCAGAACCAGTTGTTGGATCTCACTCACCTGTTGCCTAGCACCATGGACAGCCAGAATAGTAAGACAGATTGAGGGTCCTTGATCTCCTGCCGGCAGTGGGTGACGCCGCTGAATTGTGCATTCCACCCAGCTCTTTTGTTAAATTGTTTTTTATTCCTGGCTACGAATAATGTGACTTCTGAGTTAAGCATTCCTACTGACTCTGGTTTCAGTCCATTTGCTGGGACACCAGAGGAAACCATTTCTCATCAAACCCACTAATCATCTGGCCAAAAACAAAAAGACGGTTGCTAAACCAATTTCCACTGACCACTTTGCCAAGGCAGAGTTGGGGTATTTTCCAGGTCAGGAAGCAGGTGTTCCGATCTCATCCAGCACACAATCCTTCGTTTTTTTAGGCCTCAACATAACTACACATACAATTGCGATAATATATAATATTATTATATAAATGATATTATAATATAATATCATTTTTGTGTAGTTTTGCGATTTAATTTTTATGCAACTTTAACAGCTTTGCAAATATGGGGACATTTGAAAAGCATCTTACCAGCCACACCGAATGGTCTCCTTAGTCCTCCGGTGTGTTTCTTGCCCTCTTTGAGCTCCATGCAGCCCACTCTGATGATCTGACACACCAGGAAGAGCCGCTGTCTGATCAAGTCACTGCTGCTCAGGTCCTGGACACAAACATGATGATTTATAGGAGGGATCCATGGACCAAATATACATTCAACATTCAATCTTTATGTGCATTCAGGCAGTATGGCATATCGTATGGCTGCAGCTGTAGAGGAGCCCGGTAGTGTATTGGACCAATGTACCAAGAAGCAGTCAGTAATACAATGAAATGCATGAAATAAAGCCCTCAAACTTATCACTTTCCAAACTTGATGTGTTTACTGTCCTGGATGCTTCTGTAAGTCAACAGATTCTTGACCTATGAGCTCTGAGGAAGTAAATGTAATTATGTAATTCAAGCGTTTTGTCTGGATGAATGTGGTTTTTCACGTTTTGATTCACCATTTCCTGGTGGTAAACATGCGAGCTACTAGTTTTACAAGGAGCACCCATCCATGCAAACAGCAGCAATATGCATTGGAGGCAAATGTATTAAAAATATCCAAGATGTGTCATGAATGTGAGCAACTCAGTAAAAACTCTATAAATTAGGTGCTATCCAGGGGCAAACTGTCTTCTTTGTCACAGATTTCAGGCAGCATTGCGACTGTTTTGCACTAAATCTAAAGCAGAGGGACTATAGCCAGTGCGGTGGGATTCAGTTACCGTGAAAAGTGCAGGCAGATTGTTGAGTTTCTCAATTTCTTTAGGCATGCCCATACTGTCCCAGCGCACCAGGAAGTTCTCACTGTATGAATTTAAATAACAATCACAGTTAGGAATCTGTCTATCCAATGCATATCTTATATAGAAATACAAAAATACAACAAAACTGACTCAAAAACCCATGCATTATTCTCGCTGGCATATCTGGAGAGAAAATGCATAGTGTCCAGAAAATTTTGAGAAGCATTCATTTTTATAATAATATGACAGTTTATTGATCCCTGTAGGGATTCTCTTTATGCTTGCTGCCCTCCAGGGAGGTCAGAGGTCATGGTCCGCTACAGAGCAGCAGCCCTGCAGCTGGTAGGGATTCAGTGTTGTGTTATTAACGTGTTTTAAAACAAGCATGTAATCCCTGATAAGATGTGACCAGATTGGTGCAGGTTATTGTCATTGTGACAAGTGGTAGCCTAAAGTCGGCCTATACTTGTTTAGATTGTGCAGTCACTAATAAGGATGTTCATGAATAGGCCTAATCAATGATCTGTTCATTTAGTCCTATTTCTGACTGTGTGCATCATCAATCAATGTTATCAAACTAAAGGATTAATTTTGGTGTGCGGCGTAACTTTGTTCTTAGTGTATTGGCTGAAACATGCTATCTTATATCAAACTGCATAATGTAAACATTCAGTGCTTGCTGGGTTCAAGAGTCAAACTGTTTGAATTACTTGCCAACCCCCGGGTTAGAACCTGGGATCCCTGCATGAAAGTCCGCTGCCGTACCAAGTGAGCTAAAGCACCAGCGTGGCTGCCTCAGGTTCTGTATATCTGTATCCTGCGGCTCTATATGCGCAGTGGGGTTTCTAGAAATTTCTGGGTCTGAGCCTACCAACCGACCGATAGAGTGAATTATAAATGTCCAACAATTAAACTAAGCTGAATCAAACTCAACTAAGATAAGCTAGTCATAGTTTAATCACGGAACAAAGAGAAAAGGGAGGAGCTAACCTGATGAATTCAGACTGGTCAGGGTCGTAGAGAGACATGAGCAGCTCAGCATCTTCTCCAATGTTACATACAAAGTTTTTCAGGTTCATGAGGAGACTGTAGGTGTGGACTGTACTGAACAGGGACTGCCGCCTCATCTCCAGGTTTTGTAGCCGCGTCTGCAATAGACCATGGACACAGATGTTCATCGAAATGGACAGCTAACACTATGGAGGTAAGTGAGTGATAGTATCAATAAAACACAATCATGCCTTCTCCTCCTGTATCCTGTCATCGATGCTGCGGGATGCGATCTCGTGGGCCCGGAACAGACTGACCGTACTAGTGTAGTCCGGATCAAGCGTGTTTCCTGCTTCATCTCGCACCACCAGGTCCAACCCCAGAATCCTGAGCCACACAGAGCGTCAAATTGCCTCAGATGAGTTTACAAGGGCATAATCTTAGCGCCATGACTCAAGCACATAAAACTTTACAACAGCGTTTATGCCAGCATGCAATTCATTGCGGTAGAGAAAGACAGTGGGATTCATACCGGTTTCCATAATCAATCTTAGCAGTGACTTTCTTTTTGAGCTCTACAAGGTCATCCTTGGGCAGCGTTCCTGACACTATCTGAGATCGATATTCGATGAGGCTGTAGGCCATCTGCTGAACACTCCTGAACAGCGTAGTCTTGTTCGCCTGTCAGGAAAACAGGTAGACACCATGCATTATCAACAATACATTCAAAACAACAATATCTTCAAGTAAAAGTGAGAGTCAAAGTGGTGAGGAGCAGAGTGGTGTACTGTATGGAAGCAGAGAGACTGATAAGAGAGAGGTAATCTACACATACCACATAGAGCTTGTGCCATATCTGTGCCCATTCCCGCAGAGTAGCCCCCAGCTCCTGCACCAGGGGTAAATCTGCTGGGATAATTATTTCCTGCTGGCTACCAGCCACAAGGAGAGAATAATAAGATGTTGGAAAAGTGGTGCATCACTCACAAATCATGTCATATCATTTGGACAAACTCAAGTGCATTCCTATACATGATATAAATAGCTGGATCGTTTCCCTCCAAAAGCCAAGAAAAGCAGTACTGAATCCTCACTTACTATAATTACAAGTGCGCTGTTACGTTATTGGCAAATGACAAGGTGGGGCGGCAAACCAAAAGCAAAGTGGATTGTCATCAAGCTGATATGATGTTTACTGATTCATGATCTCACCCTATTCCCTCAACGGTGGCCTCCTTTAAGTGGATGTAGGAAGCTGGGAAAATGCCCTAAGGAAAGAGTGAGTTAATAACAGTATATATTCTAACAATAAATCTTGTTATAGGATAATGTGGTGCTGATGATGCCCGTACCCTCTGTGATTTGTCCCGTAGTGTGTAGCCCCTATACCAGCCTGAGGAGATAAAAGATTGATACACATTACAGCGAGGGAGAGGGAGCGAAGGAGACAGGAGTGGTGACAGTACAGGCTGTCGTGAGCGCTAGCTGCTAAATTGCAGACTCATTTACATTATGCATAACATATTGATCACAGGGCTGGTTAGTTCAACGTCTATTTTGAAGTTCCTGTGCCAGCTTGCTAGGAGAAGGAATAAGGGAGGGATATGTTGGGGCCTGTTGACTGTTCAGGCTCACTCACCTTCAAATGTCTCAAGTATGTGCACCGTGTCCCCCACCTGCAGACACAGCTCCTGCTCTCCTCTGGGATCATAATTGTAGATTGCTAAGGAACAAAGCAGGACTGTCTCATTACGTGCACCACACACACAAAAATGCAGCGATTGTACTATTAACAAAAACTGTTTTGACTGACGTGTTTTGTTCCCCGTCTAGGTCCAGAAGATTAAGAAAAAGGCAAAATCCCATTTCAATCGCGCAATGCACAGAAGAGCGGGTCTGTTTTTTAAAAGGTTTTGGATCAGAGGTTTGCAGTTTCTCAGTGGAAAAGGAAACAAATTCATCCCCCTTTTTCCCAGAACCTGGACTCGCAAGCGTAAAGGATCTTGATCTTTGATTTATTCCTCATCTTATTCTTCTTAACTACCGGGCAAGTAGTGTGTTTGTGCAGCAGGCCCGTGCGACTCAAACTTCTAAAGCATTTTAATGATTCTAGATTGAAACTGATGCCCCGAGGCTGTGTTCAGCATTAGAGCAAATGGACTGTGCCGGAGCAGGTAGTTTCCAGGTTTGTCACAATATCGACAGTAAGGAGCAGAGCTTTAAGGCAACTTACATCACATCCTCTTTCCTTCTGATATCACTGAGCCACTGAGGCCTCTGGTCAATAGTTACACTCTGCAGGGCCTGCTGCTGCCAACTGGGTCATCAGTGTGCCCTGCCCTTCCCTACATTCATACTCAGTTTGTTAACCTAAGAGCTTTCCTGGAGGCAGCTCTGTCTCCTTTTCAACTTTCCAAAGGACATGTATGGGAGGGATCACACAAGAATGTGTCTCATAGACACACACAAACACACACACACACACACACACACACACACACAGCTAACCAGAAAGACGTTGCAAAAGAGAAACCTTCACAAACAATACTGTTGCAAAGGTCTTTGTCATGACTTGAGGGAGCTGCAATACCGCGCAGACACCCGTTCTCATAGCGAGATAGAGGAAGTATGAGCAGAGCTCTGCCCTGACTTGCATGGTGATAATGCTTGTTGCTGGAGGCTAGATTTCACAGCACGCTTCAACTGGCTCAGCTTATCACACCTCCGTCTGAATACCAAAACTTGACAAAAAACTGAATATGACTACCCTTGTCTCTCCACGAGTTCTTCCTCATTGATAGATTTTTCCAGCTTTTCTAAACACACATTTGCACAGACAGGGATCTCCACAGGGAAACAATTATTAGTCTAAGACTATGCTTACTGCATGTTTGTGTAACCAGCTCCTGGGCTCTTAAAATATTAGGCTAGGCCCATGCCTACTATGTTGTTGGGACGATCCTCTGCACAGGTTCATCTGAATGACACCTTACTGTGAGATCCCTCATCCTCACAAGTTTTATATAAACAGAGATCAGAAACCTGGTTAAGGAGTTCAGAAACACCATAATACCATACGCTGGTTTTTGCTTGGTCAAAATTGGAAGTACCTCACATCACTGTAGTGGTATGTATATAATTAAAACTAACTATTATAACCCTATTGTGCTATTTTGTGTCTTGTGCTTTGTTTTCCTTCCTTGTGTTTTATTTTATTGCATCATTTTGTGCGATGATTGATTGTTGATTAGTTAGATTTAGGTATCCTCATTCTCTGTAAAGTCCTTTGGCACATGCTTGTGATGAAGGGCTATATGAATAAATTAACTTGACTTAACTTGAGGAGAAAGTTCAGGCCTTTAACACTAACATAATAATGTGAATGATTTATTTAATAGAGCTTATTGACATACTGTTAAATCTCATCAAAAAGAGTCTTCATTTTCACTTGGAAATCATTTGTGCAGCCAGAAACAATGCCCGAGTCAAACGCGCACTGAAGAAATGACATCTGCCTCTGGTCATGCCGAGAGTGACAATGGTCTATTCACCAAGTTGACACAGTGTCCAGGCCTGGCAACAGCATGGCAATATGCCAATGGCTAGAACCCAGTTGAGCATGTTGTGATGCCACACTGTCTAAACTAAAGGCAACAGTCTGGACCTTGGCAGCACAGCTCAGTGGTGCAACTCTATGACACACTATTTTCCACTTTAACTTGTAAACATCCGAGAAATACTGTGCTTAAAGCTGTTCTTGTAAGATTGCAATAAAACTTCCATCTTGGCAGGTTCGAGTTAATGTGCATACTAATGTTAAACCAAAGTCAGCCTGATTCTGTGTGAATGGGTTATCATAGAACTGGATTAACCAATAATTAAAGAACACCACGGGTGAATGGTCTCAGCAGCCACTGGCAGCCCCTCAACATAAGAACAACTTAATGAGAAAGTATATGAAGAGTGACTGGGTGATGAAAACACAAAACAACACAAAAAACAACTATTGCAAATTCTGGCAAAGACAAAACACACAAATCACACAATTATGCTAGATGTAGAGTCTAGCAACCAACAGGAGCTTGAATTAACCTTGTATTCAAGGCTGATTCTCAATTATGAGTATGAAAAAAATTATCTTTAATTTAATAAATGGATGAACAACGCCAGAAGTGGGGCAGAAGTGTCTCATTGAAGGGTGCCATGCTGCAACCACAGATTTGGGCTTTAAACAAAATAATAATCATCACCATCATCTTCATTTGCAGAAATTGTCAAACAAAGCACTTTACATACTAGATTATAAAACAAAGGCAAAGCAGAGAACATGGAAAGTGCCATAATGAAAAATGGCAGGACTTTAAATTTTTAGGACTGAATCAATGAATGAGGAAGGCTATTACATGAAAACTGATTTGTCATGAATCAGTATTCAAGAATGTATCATGTATCTGTTATGAAGCTTGTATTCAGGCATAATGGATTTTCAAAGAATTTCATGTACTACCAAAAATGGGTAGAGGTATCTTTACAAAAATCATTAGGTAAAAGCAAGTCTATTAAAGTTTGTTTTTGAGCCAATTCTCCTCAGGCAGGCCATTCAAAACATAAAGGCCCTGATCGAAAAGCCTTTTGCCCTGCGTCCACTGTCTAGACAGCCAAAAACGATCTGCGCTAAGATCTTAAACTGTGCTCCAGCTCATAAGCCCTTATAGGTTATCAATAAATCATAAAGTCAATGCTAAAATTCAAAGCGAATACTGTAAAAAGGCTAAAATTAGAACGATGTGGTCTCATCTTTTTATTCTGGTTAAAAACCTTGCCGCAACATTTTCACAGAAAGAGGAAATTACAATAGCCTTATCTAAATGAGGAAAAATAATAGCATAGATGTCTTTCTCCAGGTTGTAAAATGATTAAAGCACCGTATTTTGAAATGATGTCTCAGCTTTCAAAAGCCTGCCTGACCAACCATTTGGCCAGTTCATCAAAACGGAGAACAAGGTCAACACTTATCTCTAAATTACTGGCAGCAATCAGGTTTGACATTGGAAGATGAACAAACAGGAACATAATGATTGTGATCTATGGAGGCTGGGAAGCTGAACAGTTTCAGATTGTTTTCATTGAGTTAGGAACAAATGAGATACCCGCTCAGCATGTACCACCTGCAGGGCGAACTTTAAGAGCTTTATGCTGCAGGGATTTGTTATGGAAACTTATTTGGTATTTAGCATTTGTGTGAAAATGGACATTGTGTTTTTTGCATGATATCATCAAGTGGAACCCAATTAACACATCCACAACGCCTGATTATGTGCATAAGAGCTTCATGGCACATTCATGTATACCGATGTTAAATACCATTCAATAAAAAACAAGCCACTTTTCAAGGCTTATCTCAAGGAATGTTTAGAAGGGCAAATTCCAGAACAAAACCCCATGATACAACATGCATTAAAACACACAATATGCGAACACTAGGGGTTTACTACTGTCAGTTAAATGTAACAATAATAATAATAATGTCACATATATTAGCTTTATTGGCCCTCTCTATCAGTAACTGTGATAACTGGAAGTGACTTCCTGGAAAAGTGTTTTGATCAATGTGCTCAATAAAGGTGAGGTCAAAATAAATACGGTGTCTCACTGGTCCCTGATTGTACTGTTATGCCGATGCAATGTAAGTACTGTAGCTGTACATTTATTTGACACTGTGTTTAAACCTTTTTATACCATTATATGACCCCTTACAAAGCCATTGAATGTCATTATGGATATGAATAATGTGAAAACAGAGGTGCAATAAAAAAACTAACCAAAGAGTGCACCGACCTTCATCTGCTGATTATAGTACTTCACTTGAGCTTCTAGTACTTCATTTGTCTCCAGGAAGTGAAAACGGAGAAGCTATCCTGTTATGGTGGTGTCACAACATCACCATTAAAAATTGTGATATCTTAAGCCCCATATTATCCACATTTCCCTGTTTTAGCTAGCATGATATAATTGATATTATCAGAAACCTTGGGATCTCCTCTGTCATCCAAAATTTAGTTGCCTGCATGTGAGCAGAGCTTGGCTTTACTAATCGGATTAAAAGCATAAGACCTGGTACAGGGTCCGATGGCGTTTAAAGGATTAAGTACAGTGTTAGTGACACCAAGCCTGTTTCTGAGGCGAATGGCAGGAGAATGGCATAGTCTACAGAATCAAACAGAGCAACAGTTTTGAACGGCGTACCAGGATCTAAAAGGATTAAGACAGAAAACTCCCCAGCATCAGATGCTAAAAGAAGGTCATATATAACCAAGGGGGGGGTGTTTGTGCTGTGGAGTGCTCTATACACACCTGCAACTTCTGAAAAAAATGTTTTCACTCATAACAGCAACTGAGCAGACTTTCTCTAAAAGCTGAGGTGAAGTCGGTGTGAGGATCCAGGTTCGATTACAGCCAAGACATTTTGAAACTAGGGCTCTGGTTCACGCCTATTCCAGCAGTCAGAGGATTAGCTGAATGCTAGGCGTATGCCCTGCATCCCTAGATACAGGGGTTTTCTTCATGTGAACTGCATCTGCTGCACACCAGGAAGCATGTTTGCCTGAAAGCAATAAAAGTGATTTCAGCTTTTCGGCTGCGCTCGGTGTTGAGTCAGTATGGTAACCACCCAGCCTGCACTGACTGACTCACTACAGTACACTGGAAAGGGATTCCTTATATACCGTTGTACCGATTTACCTTGAGGGCGCGGAGGCCTACCTGATAGCATGCACACACACACACACACACACACACACACAGGTGACTAGGCCACACCTCATTACAAGCCCTTGCAGCCCTAATAAAAAATTCTTTCCCACTGTAAAGTTCTATGGAAAACAAAACCAGTTTAATAGCCATAATTCATTACCAACACTCACAAAAATCATTTCATCCCTGTCTAATCACAGCCATTAGCATTGACACACCAATGCCCATACAAGTCACATTAGTCTCACATATATAACAGCATGTGGGTCACAGCAGTGGTTGCCAAGCTGGGACCCCCGGGGGTCTTTGAGGGGCTTCCAGGGACCCTCCAGCAAAATGAGGATTCATTTAATTTCACTGTTACCCCATTCAACTGCATTCAAAGCTGAACTCAATGAGAGAATGTATAAGAACGACTGTTATGTTGACTGGACTCCTGGTTTTAATGCCCCCAGTCTTAACGTTACCTCCCCACCTACAGTACAGTAGGCTAGGTGAAAAATTCTTACAGTCGTACCAGAATGCGGATCCATTTCAGGGTCCTTGGCATGAAACAGTTTTTAAAGCCCTGCTGGGTTACAGTGTTTATCCCCCGTGTATCAACAACAAAGTCGCAACCAACTTGCCTCCCAACTTGACGCCACCAGAGCCCCTTTTCCCTTGAAGTTGGTGAAGTTGCAGAGAGCAGAGAAGTTAACAGTCACAGCGAGGGTTCAAGTAGCAAAACATTGTCGCGGGTCGAGCAAACTTACCGACGCCGTATTTCTCCTTTTTAGTTGGGATCCAGCGGGTCATTTCGGGGGAAGAGAGAAAGTTGGCCGAATAAATAAATAAGTATATACAATTACGAAACGAGGACGGGCGGTGCACTCCTGCTCGTCCCGAAGTCTACAGTTCCGCCATCATGACTTAGAGACAGGGGGAGGGGAGAGGAGGGCAAACAAGAGCTGGGAGAGGAGGGATAGGCGTAGACCAGACCCAGAGCGTCCCAAACTTCCCCAAACACTTCCACATTACACCATGGAACTCGTCTGGATATAGTCTCTCCCAAGCGAACCTGTCTGAGAAGTTTTTAGATGTTCTAGTGCGGATTTATGTAACTGTCTCTACTGTGGGTGGGGGGTCAGGAGAGTGGACGCTCCCTGCAAATCCTCTTAACTCTAAAAGGGAAATAAAAGTGAAATTTAAACTACTCCTCATTTTGCCTCCAGGGCCCCCCGGTGGTCCCCGCACCTCTCTTTGGGAACCACTGGCAGCAGACAATGTGACAATCAAAAGCAGAATAATTAATTGACTCCTAAGCTCTAAATCACTGACACTGTATAAAGAAACAATTCCAATGTTATTGTTTTTAATTTGAAATGTAATTGACTTGCAAACAGAACTCCAGGCTGCTGCTGTAGTTGGCTCCCATACATGAAATCCTTTCCAAAGTGAGAAAGCCTATATGTGCTAGGCCTGCTGGGATATGTTTATATAAACCCATATGGCATTAGACCTATATAGTTCATACAAAGAACAAGGTTACCTGTTCAGCATAGCATACTTATAACAGAAGTCTACCCAAAACAATTGTGTTCAATTTGAGCTTGTTAATTGCTGGAATTTTCATGTCACTTCAACTGGGGGATTAATTGTCTAGACTATCATTAACTTTATGTGCTATTGTCCTGCATGTCAGTATATCACAAATGATGCTCACCAGCCTCCTTCCCCGCCCAATGAAGCCATTTACAGCTGCTGCCTGCGACCTGGTATCCCACTTAGCCTTTTGTCTGCCCATCATGTGTTTTTTTTTCTGGTGCCACTGGTCAGCCAAATGGTGCTGTCAATAATGTTCAGCCATCCAGTGCTTTTGTTGTTCCCTCTGACAGCTTGATCTCCGTTCCTTTTCTTTGTGTGGCGTGAGTTTTGATGTGGCTGCTTTAAATCACAGCTTGCAGAGAATTAATAGTAACACAAGCACATGGTTGGTGGTCAGTCGAACAGAAAGCTATTATTGAATCAAATTATTTTGCAAAGGACAAGGCTATTCAATGAACATATGGTAATTTGAAAAGCAGCACAGGCTCACCAAGTGATAGTGGCCACAACCAAAATCAGGACTTTTAAAACCGTGCCTTTAGATAGTGTCGTCTTTGAATTATTCTCTTTTCTGCCATAAAATTATATGGAGGATTGACATGTTTGACAGCTGTAGAATCTTCAAGGTTATGATTTGAGCTGTTGGACATGATTACTGTGACCTATTGGTAGAGCTATAGGTGCTCACTGAGGCTTTCAATTCATTGTATGAGGCTTCAGATGTGCAGATGTCTTTTTCACCTCTGAGTGTCCTTATTCCATAGGAAATATCTCTCACACTTCATGTCAGATGGGAAGAGTTACTATTAGGCCATCAAAAGGGAAAAACAATCAAATCTGCAAAAAGGAATACAATATTGCCATCATCTGACTGCTTTGTGCCATTACATACAATACATTGTTATTCCTTGACAGAGCCTGAACATTTTATCACATTTTGTACTGACATAGGGTTTTAAATATATGCATATATGCAACAGCTTAAATCTATTGCCTCAGTACAACTACTAAATCTTTAAAGATAAATATATTGAATTCAACTGGTGATGGGAGCATTAGATTTACTGACCACCACCAATGTGTGTGTGTGTGTGTGTGTGTGTGTGTGTGCGCGCGTGTGTGTGTGTGTGTGTGTCTACTTGACAAGTAGAGTTCAACTCCAGAGTTCACCTAGAGTTGAACGTTCCACAAGCAATGGGAGTATAAGGCTGCGCTTTAGCAGAAACTCCCTGTTTCTGCTCTAATCTGTCATGCTCTAATGTAGATCAGGTTACGTTATGTCTCAGGCCTCGTCATATTAAAACCCTCGACGAGGTGCAGCATTTTAATGATAGGGGAGCTTAGAAAGAGAGAGGCGCTTTGAATTCAGCACCCCTTATCCAGTGCTGTTGCCTAGCAAAGCTCAGTGGTTGATCTATCGGCTCAACTATGTGCAGATGCATGAGGTTAACAGAAACAGGTGTACAAGTGGCTGCAGTGCCAGAATGGCTGAATATAAAGTCCAATTACTCTCACTTTCTGGCCACAAGTGAACAAGTGTCTTGTGATAATGGACTCTCATTGTTATTGTAGATAAAAAGAGAGATGAACCAATTGTCTCTCCTGAAACTAGGGTATATAATAGATTAACATTAGCATTTTAGCATGATATACTTCGTTCAAATAATAATAAATGTGTCCCCTATGTCCAATTATTCAATGACTAACATTACTGAATTTATTAAATTGGGATTTTCATGATGTGAGAAAGGACTTCTGAATGGTAGTATTGGTAATATTGGTCTCAGCCCTGCCTGAAGTGTTCGATTCCTGAGATAAAAACAGACAAAAGGCCTAATGGATTGAAGGGTCCACTGCCAGGACTGCGTGATGCCAAAAGCAAATGGAAATGCCGCCTGCTAAATGAAGACCTCAGCATCCACCTGCCTGTCTAGCAGCAAAAACAGGTAATAGCCCTGGCCCCGCAATGCTGGGTAGACAGGTCACTGCACTCTCCACTGGGGCAGAATTTGATTCATGGTTTCACTCATTTTGGTGCAGGTACAGTACAACCAAACTCTCCTACTTTCCTGGTTTATAGCATGTTCTGTTTATATGTTTGTCCTCTGTCACTGTTTGCATAGGAGGTCCTGTTGTCTCTATGTGTGAGTATATACACATATACTGTGTAACAATGTCAGTTGTCAATATGTTTCTGCACTAATGCCACCAAGAAAAATCCCTGAAGTTAAAGGGGAATGCCACCCATTTTAAGAATTCATGTTATTTGTTATTACATGTTATTTATGTTAATATATGTTATTTCTGTGCTCCAAGACAATTCAGTCAGTGTCTGTAAACTTGCACCACTCTTAAAGCTAGAAATCCGAGAGAAAACCCTTGAATTTGTCATGTCACTGCGATGTAAAATAATAATAAGAAAAAAGCTCCATAGACAATGAATGGAGCACTGAATTTGTGGAGCCATAAGATGCCAAGTTGAGTTGTGACCCTGAATAGAAATAAGCAGGTAAAGAAAATAAATGAAAATTATTCTGATTCACATTTTGATGTTAGATAGATACAGATTTACAATATTATTTAGCACAGATATTTTTGTGTCTCTGCTTCACATCGGGACACAATATGGGTTGTCCATTGTTTGATAGAAGGAGAGGTTTCAAATACAGAAATACACTGAGATGACATTGAAACATATGGTGTGTATGCGTCTGTTCATGGGACCAGTCTTCTGCAGGTACAGCACACACACAAAGTCAGGCACATTTATGCACATTTATATTCATATTCACAACTATAACATCTAATTTCCAGATTTTAATGCATGAGAGAGGATGTGCCCTGGGGCTCCCTCATTTGTTTCCATCGACTCAGTGATGCATCCTTTGTTCCCCTTCAGTGGCCGGCTCAGTGCAGCGAGCTTGGATGGGAGCACAGAAGGCCATCCGAAAACTGTATGCTGTGTGTACACTAGAAACAAGCATCTATTTTTAGAGAGTGTAAAAGTTTTAAAATGAAATGGGTACTACTGTCTTCTCTCCTAAGCCAGTGCGAAGGCTCATTCGACAGACTTTAATTGGGTGAGGGAGATTCCCGGAGATCAGCAGAGGGAGCCACAACTCTTATCTAACACTTCCTTTCTTTGTGGAAACAAACTGTTGGCTATGTGACAACCACAAAGGCTGACCACAGTGTGAAAACCCTCGCTGTCTGGAACGGGGCTGGAGCAGAGAGGAGTGGACGCCCACCTACATGTCCGGACCCATAATCAGGACGACGGCTTCTACTAACAAAGGTGCAACATCTTTCCAGAGCTATGGGAAGCGTTAACTTTCTGCTTTGTGGTTCTACTCTCCCAATATCAATGCAATTCCTGAATATCAATGTGTATTTGTCCTATGCAGGTGCTACAGTGAGGCGCAAGGCTGTGATGGACAGCTAGTCTTCTGTCACAGGACCCCTGGAGACATCAGCATTTCACATCAGCATCGACTTGATTATCTATTCAAAGGTTATCAGGTGGGCCAAAGTACAAGATCAAACTTACAATCATTGTCTGACTTTCAGCCCAGAGCAGTGATGAAACACGGCGTATCGTTCTGTGTGCTCCAGAAATATTATACCTCTTTTGTAGTAAGAGAAAGCTGATATTGTCCTTCTTGTGTAGATAATGTTTCATGACTCTGGGACCAAGCCAAACCATTGATATTGTTGTAAAATGCTAGGAATACATGAATGTCAATAGGAAAATCAGTCAGTTTTTATTAATCCCTGGAAGGCTGACTTTTAGGAAATACAAGGACTTAAGTTACAACAGCTGTAACATCATTGTCATTTTTAGTTGTGTGGGGATTTCATTTGTCAAGCCATCAAGTGCAAAACGACTATCTCAAATGTGTTGTTGATATTTTCCCTGTTTTCGATGCAAATGATCATCCCAAATGAGTCGTCTGCTGAAAATTTTATGTTGAACACAATCACAATAATCATATTTTATGTGGTGGGATTTTTGGCAAGTGTACAACACCGACGCTCGTTTGTTTTGCCTCTTTACAGGAAACGAAGTTGCCGCCTACGTCTCCTGCTGCACCCTCGATACTTTTTCATCAAAGGATTGTACTTTGGGGAGGTCTCAGTGGGAGGCAGCGCCGGACCTGCTTCTCATATATCATGTGCCCACATGAGGGAGAGAGATTTATATACCGGTCCATTCACGGCCGATATGTGACAGATGAAGCTTGAATGAAACTCAATATGTGAGAAATAAAATGTGATAAAAAAAAAAAAACATCCTTCCTTTTGCTGTGCTTACAGTGGGTCTGTGTCATGTGCCCAACACACACACACACACACACACACACACATGCACAACCCCGCAAGCCTCCCCTACTGCTGCAAGCCACATGTGACATAAATGATGCATACAGCAGGAACACCTGAGGCGACATCTATGTATCCCTCTGGTTCTTCTTCTGGTGATTTCTATTGTGCAGAGCTCTATCATGACTTCAGCCTTCTGTCTGTCGGTTTGTGTTTGTCAAATTCAAACAACAGCAAACCATCACTTCATCATTACAATCAATAAGAAAACATTTACAGTATTGCTATCTCTTTCAGCTGATACTGTGGTGTATATTTAAGTAAGTGTATATTTAAGCATAGCCTAAATTATTTCCAAGAAGAAATTACAGTGATTAAATGGAGTGCTCCGTTGGACTCGCTCTACTCTTTCTGCAGCAATAAGAGGGACAGAGGAAGGAGGATAATAGTCTAGCTCAGGGTGGGGTGAAGTGAGGACAGGGACAATAGAGAGGGAGAGGGGAAGGAGACGGCAGCATTGCTTAGTTTGGGGTGTTGCCTTCCTTTGACACATACAAGATAGGCTATATGTACCAAAAGTGCAAGGATGTATGTGTACAAATAAAAAAAACATAAGATGATGCAATGTTTCAAACACTCCACATCTATTCCTGTGTGTGCGCGTGTGCGTGTAGATGTAGATGTAGATGTGTGTGTGTGTGTGTGTGGCGGGGTTGGGGGGTTCATTTGTGTGCCATAGGGATTGTATCTCTGCAGATGCCTGAAGGAAGCCCCTGGTCTCTCCACCTCTTTGCTGGGGGAAAGAAAGTCTGTCCTCTGTCAAGGTTTAGTGCAGTGACATATTTCTTTGCTTCTCTCTCTCTCTCTCTCTCTCTCTCTCTCTCTCTCTCTCTCTCTCTGTCTCTCTCTCTCACTGTCTCTCTCTCTAATGAAATAATGAAATTGCTCTCTCCCGCTGTCCTCCATCAGTTGACACTTGGCCAGATTCTTTGGTGCAGCAGACTAGCTGAGTCATAAAGGTTTCAGTGGGCCCTGATTTATGAACAGTGATGTGGATGAGGGTGAGGCAGCAGGAAAAACACTGGTGTCAGCTCACTGATCACACACTGACTATAGGCAGAACGGGACAGAGACGACCTGCTGACTTATGAGATAAAGACAAGCACACACCACACTAATTCTGCTTCCTACTCCCTTTTCATTTAGTCAATTCAAGAGAAATCCAATGAGGCTGCATGAGCAGTTAATGTTGTAAATCTGAGGGGTAATATTTCAGATTTGCTATGAATCAGTTGTTTAATAACATGTTGCTCTTTTGAAATAGGCATCTACAGTGAAGTTTTAAGTTTTCATTTCAAAGATCGGGCTGGAAATGGTATCTTTTGCTGAAAGAAACTAAAATGACTCATAGTTGCTGATTTTGCCCGGTTTGCTGCAGCCCTCCCTCCCAGAAAATTGTGGACTGGCTTGTCAAGATGGATAGAACCAAAGGCTATTTGGCTGCCATCTACATACTTTCTCCATTAACCCCCATTAAAATTCTGGCTTGAGAGGAGCATTTTGTTCAAACCCAGACTGGAAAACAGCAGCCCCAGGCTAACTAGCAAGTAAAAAAAGTCTATCCCTGCTTGTCAAAATGAGACACAGAGCTTGGACACTGAATATCATTTTCTGTTAATGCGTTTATTTATGCTTAATGTTATTTGATTCGGCAGTTCATTGCAGTTGTGAGTGTTTAGACATATGAATAAAACAGCCTCGAGTCAGCATTAGTTTAACGTTTTTCAAGGCTTTATTGGAGTTCAATGCAGCACATCATGAATTCCACTCTCAGTGAGGATTTTCAGTAAGGCATTTCAAACTGGGTATTGCACATACTTGCTGTCTTATAGGCATATGTTGGTGACAGTAAAGCACACAGGTATTTGCAAACAAAACTCCACAAAGCAGAATTTGCACTCCAGACACTTCCCACATCCTGTCCTCTAAATCATTGTCTTCCATTGATTAGCTGTTTTATTGTTTGATTTCTTTGCTGGTACAGTATGCATGCTTGCGTACATGCACTGGCTCACTCATATTGATGATACAGAGGAAGTGTTCACCCACATTATTGCCCTCTGATTTCTAGAGATTTTCATCTGGCTTGCACTGGATGAACATGTCTGTATATAGAGCACCGAAGAAGACAAGACCCTTCAGATACAATGCTGTCAGGCATTATTCAGCATGTCAATCTAAACCTTTTTATCCTTTGCTTTTCCATTTTTCTCTTCAGCCTCCGCTGCCTCTACTTCTTTACTGTCTTCGTCCTCTTTCTCACCTCCCGCATCATCCCCTTCCTCTTTCTGATCAGCTTCCTCTTCTCCTTCTGCAGGTTGGCTCTCCTCTCCTCCTTCCTCCCCGTCTTCTTTTGCTGCTTCTCCTGCCTCACCTTCTTCATTTGCAGCGTCATTTGGGGAATGGATAAAAGTTAGAATTAGTTGACTGCTACTACACAAAAAATGCAAGTACAAATATCAAGCAAACATGAGAATAGCAATCAAATTGAAGTACTAAACTTACCTTCTCCATCTGCTTCTTTACCTCCCTCTTCCTCTCCCTCTCCCTGTTTTTCCGCCTGATCCTCTTCTGCCTCCTCCTTCTCTTCCTCCTTCTCTTCCTCTGCCTCCTCCTTCTCTCCCTCCTGCTCCTCTTCCTCTGCCTCCTTCTCTTCCTCCGCTTCCTCCTCCTCCTTCTCCTCCTTCTCTTCTCCCTCCTCCTCTTCTGCCTCCTCCTCTTCTGCCTCCTCCTTCTCTTCTCCCTGCTCCTCTTCTACCTCCTCCTTCTCTTCCTCCTCCACCTCCAGTTCCTCCTCTTCCTGGGGAGGGCTGGCCTCTGCCCGCAGTGCTTGGGTGGCAGATATTGTCTCCTCTGTGGAGAGCGGAGAACCGCGGAAGCGGGAGCTGAGTAGATAGGGGGCTGCGGAGCTCAGCTGAGAGTGCATGGAGAACTGAGGACCTCCATACGATGGGGCAGTGTACATGGCTTGGGAGTAAACATTGATGGACCCTGGTCCTGCCACATTAAAACGGTTCTCTTCCCCTTCAAGCAGCTTCCTAACATAGATTAAGAAACACATTCGAAGAAAATGACATGGTTAATTAGTTGTTTTTGAGGCGTTCATTCAAAGCCTTTATACAATGAAGATACAATATACAAAACATAGACACTGATAACACACTGACCTATAAGCTGCAATCTCAATATCCAAAGCCATCTTCACATTCAGGAGGTCCTGATAATCTTTCAAGTAGCGAGCCATGTCGTTCTTGTTTGCCCGCAACTCGTCCTCCAGTTGACTTATTGTGTCCTGTAGAGAGAGAGAGAGAGAGATAAATTGATGTGTTAGTGGGAGATTATGGTGCTAGATGCTGAATGCATCTCAACTAATCTTACATCTTTTGGGTATTATTAACACTCTCATTTACAGTCAGATTACAAGTCAAACTGATTGGAATTGTCAAAAGATGTCGAAATTTACTGAAATCTCTTATTTTCATCATAGAGGCCAATGTTTAAATGGAACCTATTCCTTTGTTTCAATGCTTTTCACTCTCTGACCTGCAGTGCAGAGATCTCAGCACTCTGTTTCTCCTCCACGTCCTGCAGTTGGTTCTCCAGAGCTTGGTTCATCTGGCGGCAGGCTTCAATCTCCAGCTCCCTGGCTTTGAGCAGCCGGCGGTACTCTCCAGCCTCATCTTTGGCATTGCGTGCACTGTCTGTGTTGCGAGCGCTGTCTACTGTCATCACATTCATCTTGCCGCAGAACCATTCTTCGGCCGATTGGAGGTTGTGTTGTGCCAGTTTCTCATACTGCACTCGAATGTCGCGGAGGGCGACGGATAGGTCGGGTTTAGCCACCTCCATCTCCACTGACACCTGGGCGCTGTACTGTACTTGGGCCTGCAGTTCTGCTATCTCGCTCTCATGGAGGCGCTTCAGGAAGGCCAGCTCGTCCAGCAGGGTCCCAACTCTTTTCTCGAGCTCGGCCTGGCCCAGAGCGGCCTCATCTGACCCCTTCCTGGCATCCATGAGCCTGCCTTCCACTTCCTCCCTGGCAAGCACTTCTTCCTCATAGCGCCCCTGCAGGTTCTGCAGCACCTCCTCCATCTGGTCCCTGTGGTTCTGGGCAGCCTGCTTCTCATGACGGGCCTCTTCCACGGCGGCACGGAGCTGGCGGATCTCGTGCTCGTACAGCCCCTGGATGTTGGATGGCTCCACGTGCCTCTGCCTGAGGACCAGGAGTTCAGTCTCCAGCAACTTGTTCTGCTGCTCCAGTTCATGGACCCGCTCAATGAAGCTGGCGAAGCGGTCATTCAGGTCCTGCAGCTCAGCTTTTTCCTGAGTCCTCAAGGTTTTGAACTCAGAACTGACCTGTGCTGCCTGGTTAAGGTTTAGTTCGGTGGTAGTGGCAGACAGTGGAGCAGAAAACAGCATGGAGGAGCAGCTGGAGATGGCACGGCTGTGTGTCGGATAACTTCTGCGTGTAGACCCATAGGAAGTTAGTGGGGCAGAATGGCTGGAATATACGGACTTGGATCCTATTCCTCCACCTGCTCCATATCCTGCACTGCGCACCACCACTTTCCTCTTGTAGGAGGAAGGGAAATAAGGGTCGTAGCCAATGGAAGTCATGACTTGCGAGGCAGGCTGCTCTACGTCTAGGAATGAAGCCGGCTTGACTGCACAGTGGAATCTGCATTACTCTGGCTTTTATAGTGCCAGTAATGACTGTGACGTAAGCTGTTTTTTGTAGGCATGCTGACAGAAGAAATCGATAATGGTGCCAGCCAGCCAGTCTCAGCCAAAGAGAGAGATGGAGGGAGGGGTGCGGAGGTGGGAGTGGGGGGAGGAGGGGGCGGGGATAAGTGTTGGAGCAACAAGGGACTGCAACAGACAGGGTCACTGAGGACAAATACAGTTTTGATGTATATTGTTCCCCTTGAAAAAAGCATAAGCTGTTACAACTGTCACCTTAAATCCTGACAAAGGCCTATCTCTGTCATGTACCAGTGCAAACTCCTTGAATAGTGCCTCTACCAACTGACAGAGGAGGGGGGGGGGGGGAAACACCTTTTGTCAACAATGACACAGCTTTGCACCATTTTGCGTCAGCCGTCAGCTGTAAGAGAGAATTCATTAAAATATCATCATGATCAAAATATCCCAATAAAGATGGCAGTTTATTTTTAGAACACTGCAACAGACCGAACAAATTCATCACAATAGGCCAATAAAAAACATTTCGAGACTCCAATGATTCCAACATTCCAATGATAAAAAAGAACTGCTCAGTCTTACAAAATAAAATGTTAAGCTCTGCACAATTTTAGAGGATTCTAATCAAAGTTCGCCCCCTAGTGGTTGTCTGTTCGCCATGCAAGTTACCCTGCATTAAATAATATTCTGACTCACTAAATGTAGCTGTATATGAGATACATTGCATATCACAAAACACTGCTTGCTAGGGATCAACTTTATAGATGCATTTTCCGCTTTACAGAAATTACATCTCAGTAAAAGTGATGTCTGAGAAACCCATGGACTGTCAAGTGCCTCACTGTACAAATAGCCTAGAGCATGGGATATGCTGTTTCATGGTTCAAAATCTTGATTTACAGGTTTTGGTTACCAAAGCCTGGGAATAAATGAATTCTTCCTTTCAGGATAGACTAGAAATCCTGGGATTCGTTGCAGAGAATAGACAGTCTCTTGAACAGGGAATTAGGTTCCTTGTCTTCCTATATTGGCCTTGATGTTGGCTACTAATGTGGTCACCTGTGAACCTGTGTTAAAGTAGCTTTGCATAATTAAAATGCATATATGAAAGTCATATTTTCCAATTATACGTGATCTCTGTGTCACTGTAATTTGCTTTTATTTTTTAAATACAACGACACAGTCATCAGAAGTATCGTGTTAAAAATTACATATTTTTTCAGACCTGCCAAGTACAAATTTGAAAAGACAGAGATGGAATTAAATGCTTATTTTATATACCTCCAATAAATAATGTGGTGTTGTTTTAGTCTGTTTTCATACACGCCAATCTTCAGAATGAGCAATATTTTTTCTCTCTTTAGTCTCGTACACATAACGAAATTAATGTGTGAATATGTGATATGAAATCAAAGACAAAGAGCAATGCCTTTGTGGTAAAAGACATTTGTCAGTACGGCGTGCAGGTTGTGTAGATTGGGATGGTGTGGTTTCACGAAATATCAAAGTCTGTGATTGGCCACATGAAAACACCCACAATATATTGTCCAATAAGCGATGACCTTACTAAAGAGCGGGTAGCAGAACTGTTGCTGTGATGCTGTGACGTAAAACAATACTAACGTTAACAACAACAAAGGATGATGTTATGAAGTTTTGAAATTAGTTTGTGCCTCATTTCCCCATATAAACGAAGTTTTTTCACCGTTCACTGTCTTGTCAAAGTCACAGTATACACGTAATTACAATGAGGATGACCGGTAAGTCGTTTCAGCTTTACAAGTGATGGTCACCCGGTGAGGCTAACGTTACGTTAGCTAGCTCACGTTATCTATCCAGCTGAGTTAGCTTGCTAGCTAGGCTAGCCAACAAAATTGAACTATTTTATCACCAGGTGACAGGTGTTCATTCTGTGTGTTTCATCAGGGATGAATCTGTTCATTTGCTCAGGAGAGATTTTCGGGGCAGCTGAGAATCTGAGCGGTTACCGCTGCAGAGCTAACCTGGCTAAGTTTTGAGTGACATTTGGGCTAAGGGTAGTCCCAAACACTTCTCGATCGATAAATGCTATCAAGTGACACAGCACCTTGCCCAATTATCTGTCCAGTTAGGGTTTCTTAGGAGACTCTCAAATACACGTAACGTTACATAAACTGAATGAATATAAAACAGCAGGAGACTTGGTAGTCGAATGATATTGCTAGATGAAAGACTTGTCAATAACATTAGCTAACGTTAGTCTCCGTAGGCTATTGTTGTCTGGCGATGGGACATTGAAAAGGCTATATTCAGCCTGTATATATTTTCTCTGTATATTTTCTTTTACATAAATTCAGTCATTGAATGGTCCATTTGCCTGTTTTCCACACACTCTCTCTCTGTGTCTGCTGCGCTTCCACACATTTCTGCAGATCCCGTGAAAAGCTGCTAAGCTTCAAGTTGGAAGATCAGCTTCATCGATATTAAAATGGTAAGGCCTCCTATTCAGCTAGCCAGTGCATCCTTGGTGTGTTGTGCATTTTACTTGTGCAGCCTATGGTTGCACTGACTATTCTTTAGCAGGCATTGCTCTTACTAGCTCCCCTTGCAATCAACCATTCCTGAGCTATATGTCTTGCCTGGCCAAGGTTTTTGTCTTCTTTTCTTTCATGTATTTTTTTTTCCAGATCCGGATAGCAGCATTGAATGCTGCTTCAACAGCTGCTGATGAGTCTCAAGACCCGCTGAAAAGTAACAAGAGTCAGACTAAGGAGGCTCAGGTACAGACTGTTACACACTATGCAAAATAATTAGTAATATTAGGCCTATCTAATTACTCAGACGTTTTCTTTCTTCTATTTAATAAAACATGTTTTATCCCTAAGGGGTATTTAAAATAAGTTGTCTGATTTGTTTGTTGTCTGTTTGTCGTCTGATTTGTTTTCTCTGTAGGAAGCCGAGGCTTTTGCTTTATATCACAAAGCTTTAGATCTTCAAAAACATGACAAGTTTGAGGATTCAGCCAAGGCCTATCATGAACTTCTCAAAACTCCACTGCTTAAAGAGGTAACATGTCACACAGCGTAAGCCTGATCCTCTTATCAGGGTTCCTGATAGATTGATCAAAAAATTTGAAAAACAGTTTCAAAATTACTGTAAATCTAGAACAATTTGGTAAACTTTACCCAATCTTTAAAAGGCATGATTTCAAATTTCCAAAAAAGTAAAGAAAGTTCAACCTTTCACTGATCACCTACAAATTCAGAACACAAAATTCAGATTGAGTTGTCTGATTGCACAATTCTTGCTCTATACAGGGGCCCTGTCTTTACATTCATATTTCTTGACAGCACTAAGATTAATCTGCATTACACTTTGTCTGATGCCGTATTTGATGCATCCTCTAATGTTTTAGGCCATGCCCTCAGATGATCAGAGAGTGGGTCTCAAGCATCCTGGGCTGATGTTGAAATACTCTACTTTTAAAAACTTGGCTAGTTTGGCTGCATTGCGAGATGACTTGGAGACGGCTATGGAGTTTTACTTGGAGGTAAATCAATCAAAATACCAAAATAGCACCAGTTTAAGTGTCTATTGTTATACCTATGACATTGGACCATTTTGTGCAACAAAATGAAAATGCCTTTTTAACGCACATAAAGTCCACTGTAGAGAGTGTTCCTATCCCATTTGCTGATGTGTTCTTTTCCCAGGCTGTTATGTTGGATTCCACTGATGTGAACATGTGGTACAAGATTGGTCAGGTGGCTGTGCGACTGGTGCGCATACCTCTGGCCCGACATGCCTTTGAGGAGGGTCTGCATTGTAACCCAGACCACTGGCCCTGCCTGGACAACCTCATAACTATTCTCTACACACTCAGCGACTACAGCTGTATGTCATACATCTTTATAAGCCTTTTTGCTATGTGTCCTCTCACTGCATTAGCGGTGTTCTTTTGAAGTTTGCAAATGGCTTAGATATTGAAAGGGGAGTACTATCATCTGTTTGTATTTTTCCAGGCTGTTTGTATTTCATCTCCAAAGCCCTAGAGAAGGATCACTGTTACACTAAAGGCCTGGTGTTGAAGGAGAAAATCTTTGAGGAGCAGCCCTGTTTGAAGAGGGACACCATGCAGATGTTCATGAAATGGTGAAGCCCGCTCACTCTGTATTCCTTAACTCCATCTTGAGAATGTGCCATAGCTGTAGCTTTATACTTTCACATCAGTGAACCCGTCTGTTTGGAGTTTTACAAACCTCTGTGCTGTGGTCTATTTTGTGTGCAGCGATATGTCTGTTCACTATGTGGATGTGGAGGAGGAGGAAAGCCAATCCATTGTGGACGAGGCCCTGGAGCTACGGAAACGCAGACAAGCTCTCTCTTACCGTGAACCGAAGCCTGACCTTGTCCTGATTCAGCCCATACGCTGCTTCTCGTGAGTGCTATCCAGCTTTACTCTCTGGTTGTGCTAATAGTTTTGAGCAGGGTATATAAATTAATTGGTGATATCTCCTTTTAATAAGAATTGAACTAGTATGAATGAGCTATTGTTTTGCTCTTCAGGTGGAAGCATGTGGGCGAGAGCCTTCTTGCAATGTACAGACATCAGACCACATGTGAGCCACCGCGCCCGAGCCTCGGCCGCAGGATTGACCTCTCGGAATACCGCGACCCCAACTGCCTCCAGAACCTGCCCCAACCAAGCAGCCCAATCAGCACGGGCCAGACCACCGTGCCCAGCAGCAGCCCCAGCTCCTCCCTGCCCCCGGTGTCCCTCCCTGAGCCAGCAGTTGTGCCCCAACCCAGCATTCAGCCTCAGATCGCCCCCAGCCAGGCCACTGTAGAGATCACCACTACTGCTCCCCCTGTTGGTTAGTTGCTTGCAAAGACAAATTACTAAATTGCTTTTGTATGTATTGTTTTGTGTTAGTTATATTTGTAACTATAATCGTTGTATTACTGTTATGCAGTGTGATTTAATGATTTATTGTCCATACTGTACGTTCACAGCTATGGATACTTCACTGACAGAAAAAGTGAAGAAAGCGCCGAAGAGGAAACGTGTGATGGAAGATAGTGGCGAGACAGCCAAGCGACGCTCGGCACGTGTTCGAAATACAAAGTGCAAGAAGGAAGAGAAGATTGATTTTCAGGAGCTGCTTTTCAAATATCTACCCTCCAGGTAACCTCAAATCAAATATAGGTAGTTAACATCACTTCTTTGAGTTTAGCTTGGTTGGTAAAGCATAGGTTTGCCACGCCAGAGATCCTGGGTTCAATTCCATCAGAGTCGACACGCAGCCATTCTGTTCTTTTTACACTTGTCTATTTTTGCCGCAGCTGCTTATGTCTGTGAAGCATGTAAATACACTATTTTGACTTGCGGGTGTATCTATACACAATGAAGACATAGAAAATCAATATATTTTAAGATTTCTTTATTTATTGCACCAAAATTTCAGTTTCCCAATTGAAAACAGTCAAACTCCTTCCACACTGTAAGTCAAAATGACCCTAAACAAGCTTCCAAATAATCTGCAGACACTGAACTGTTTGATTTTTTTTCAAAAACTAACAACCATTTCACATTTGCTTTTAGGCTAAAGAAATTTGATCCGGAGGATGATGATGAGAGCCTGAGTAATCTTGAGGCGCAGTGTAATGGGAAGGATGACGCACGGCTTCTCCATGGGAGTTGCTTGCCTGTGGACTCAATTGAATACATGGAATCTGGTATGTAGTGTATCATGGATATGTACGGACAATTCATTCTCTACTGGCATGTTGTGTTTTCTGTCATTATATTCCCTTCTGTAGAACAACAGGATGTTCACAACTTCCTGCTCAATAATATGGCCAATGGTGGCATACTGGACCTGATGATGCGCTATCTGAAAGCAGTGGGTCAGAAGTTCACGGAGGATTGGCCTCGGGGGCTGACTGCTGTGGTACTGGAGGTCTATCAGACCTGGAGGAAGCACAGCAGCGGCCTTCCTAACCCTCTGCTTCGGGACTGCAGCAACCAACACATTCGGGTAAACAGTTGTTTAACTTCTTGACGAACTGAACTGGATTGGCAACATTTTCTGTTTCGGAGCCAATGAGCCAACTGAATTGGGTTGCAGATGTTAAAGGGCTTTGGGGCTTTGGGGCTATCTGGAGATCATTGGCTCATTGGCTCCAAAACAGAAACATTTTGGGGCTCCACATTATAAGCAATAGACACAAAGTAACAAGGTGGAATCTCTTTATTATGGTAGAGGTTGTTGCTTGCTGTTGTTAATGTAGCTTATCCTGTCCCTGCAAGAGACAAACACTAGTGGAGAAATCTAAATTCTCTCTCTAGCTGGAAGCCTCGGCAAAGACAATTGACTGTTCTGAACATCTCAGCACTGCAAAACATAGTTATTAGAATAATTCTTCAACTGTCTTATGATTTTTCTCAGTATGTTCACCTATGAAAGAGCAATGTTTGTTTTACATGCACCTTATGTTGTTTTTGGCCTGGGTTAAAGTTGAAAGACATCTGATCCACATATTCCCAGCTACTCTGGGCTGTTTAAGGACTCAATCTGGACATCAGACATTTGGGCTGGTCCGTAAACTCCCACGGCTAATTCAGGTTTTTAGAACCAAGGACCCAGACATAGTTTTCAGTCAGATTGGGCCTCATATTTTGCACCCATGATGACCTCTAATAAGTGATTACTTCTGTTTCATATACAGGAAATGTTGGCAATGAGCTTAGCATGTATGGAGCTGCAGTTGGAGCAATGGTCACACAGCAAAGGGAAGACTGGTAAGTGCCAGTGAACTAGCCTTGACTTGGGCTTGCAACATCCATCTGTTACCCTGTGAATTAGGGCTTTACCCACGATGAAGTTGGGGGGAGGATCATCACGGATCCAAATCCATAGTCCGAAACTTGCATTGTATTTTTAAAATTACAATGATTAGTCTGAACGGGGTGCTGCAATTACAAAATAAGATGAAATATTTGTTACTGATTAGCTGAGAGGGGGAGCGTATCATTTGTGGGGGACGCCATGTTTACTGTTGCCTTGTTATACATTTCTTTGG
Organism: Centroberyx gerrardi; assembly: GCF_048128805.1. Taxonomy (NCBI): domain Eukaryota; kingdom Metazoa; phylum Chordata; class Actinopteri; order Beryciformes; family Berycidae; genus Centroberyx; species Centroberyx gerrardi. The sequence continues at coordinate 11,182,460 of NC_136004.1, forward strand.
TCTTTTCTAGTGTCTCCGCGAAGGAACAACATTGGTCCTGGCAGTGATGCAGCTGACACAGAGTTCCCTGGGCAGCACTTCCAGGGCGATCTGTTACTCCTGGCCTTAGGTTCTTCCCAGAGGGACCTTTTTGAGGAGGACTGGCTGGATGTTATGGTGCGTGTCTACTGGCTCAAGGCACGATTCTTGGCCCTTCAGGTAAGGTTTTTGCTTGCCCTTTGATTCTGTGGGAGCTTACCTCTCAGCCATCTCAAGTTTGAGCTCACCTCAGATGGCCTGCTTCTCTGTGTGCTGCCTTGTTTTTTCTCAGGGGGACATGGAGCTGGCCTTGGAGAGCTACGACGTCTGTACAGGCTTGTTGCAGAGCAAGCCGAAAACCCCAGAGGGAAAACATTACACCATCAACCTGCCTAACCTACGTGTAGATGCAGCAATCTCAGTGGAGGAGGTCAGTTTCCTGGCTGATAAAGAACTCTCAGATGCATAAAGTTGCAAATGTGTTTTTCTTTTGTCAATCTAATTCCCAATTCCTACACATTATAATAATACACTTTTGTCTAATTATTTTTTTCTTCATATTTTACTTGCAAATAACCTGACCATTGTACAAAGAAAGGAGGCAGTTCCACCTCTAGTATGGAGTGCACTATGCAGGATATGTTAACACTTTTGAGATGATGCTAACCAGCTTGTACTATCCACTAAACATACACAGTGTACTAAACGTTAGTGTGCACCATAGCAAACTAATTCAATATCGTATACAACATGGTGACTGTGCAGCATTTTTTTGCATAACAGTAAATTCGAGAAAGAGATTATTTTCAAAAATTAGCAAATTCCTTTAAGAGCTTCTCTGTAGCTATTTTGGTTGTGGTTTCATGAAAGCTCTTCTGTCTCCATGGATAGATTGACAAGAGGCTGAAGTCTCTGGAGCGTTGTCAGTCTCTGGAGGAGATCCAGCGCCTCTTTGAGTCTGGGGACTTCGAGTCTGTTGTGCGCCTGTTACAGCCCACTCTTAATTACGGCAGCAGGAGCAAACCTCTGGAGTTTGTCAGCTCAGCACCCGAGAGGCCTGCTCAGCTGATGCTTCTTCAGGTTAGATATGCTGCAAATCATAACCACAATAATATAAATTGATTCTCCATCACTTTGGAAGCACATGATATTGAATTGCACGGTTGACATTTTGTCATTCTCTGCCCTACTTCCCTGTGGCATAGAACTCGCTGTTGAAGCAGAAGGACTACCAGCAGTGTCTGGAGTACACAGAGTTGGCTCTGAACGAAGCCCTACAGCAGCTCAACTCAATCCCAGCCAGCTCCCCCTCTGCTAAGGAGGAGTGGGTCAACACCATCGCACAGCTGCTGAATGGCATCGAGGTCTGCTTCACTGAAAAGCCAGAGCTTCTCAGCAGCGTCCCTCGCTTCTCCAGCATGGCCCGACTGGCTAACAACCTCATCCAGGTCAGGCGCGTGCTAAACACAACACTGTTCTTCGCTAAAGGAATAAATAAAGCTTTGTGGGAGCTAAAACTAGTGTGTTGTTATTGTTGTGTTTCCAGCTGATTGACCTTAGCATGGCCATTTCCGACGATCCCAAGGAGCCTTATTTCTTCTCGGTTCTGCCTTGGATTATCCTGCATCGCATTATCAAACATGAAGAGGCTGCTTTTGACTGCATGCTTCGACAGCACATGTCTGTAGGGGATGATGAAGGTTTGTTGGGTTCTCATTTTCAAGCCCACTGTTTATGTCTTGGTAGTCGTTACACTGGGTTGATACTGTTAAGTCTCATCCCCAGATGACTCGGACACTCCCATGCTGCCCTCCTCCCTGATGTTGCTGAATACAGCCCACGAGTACCTTGGCCGACGCTCCTGGTGCTGCAACTCAGACGGTGCACTCCTCAAGTTTTATGTGAGTCTGTTGTTACACTTTGGTTGAAGCCCTGATCAAGTAATGATGTGTATTGTGTTATAGTGCTGTCATTTTTTTCATAATTTAGTTTGAATGCAACCATTGCTTTTGAAAAAAATCCATATAATTTTCTTCAAAACTCCCCCAGTTAAAAGAAAATAGGCTTGATTCATTGTTTTAATGCAGTGCTCACAGGGAAAGGCAGGTTCCACATTGAACAATAATGCAGCCTGCAACAGTTTCATGATAGTTTTTTAAAGTTCTGCAAGTAATGTATTCTGCCTAAGTGCAGGGACCAAGATGCTGTTCTGAGAGTGCTGTTATATCTAGTGAAAACATTCCATGAAGCAATGCATTGCTTATATCATGTAGGCCTATATGCATATATGCCTTACATTTATTCAAAAATGGGATATTTTGATCACTGTTTCTCGTATGTTTTGTCAGTGCTTTGTCTGTTTATTGTACAGAGAAAATAACATGGGAAAATTGCAAAATAATTTTGAACATTGGGAGGAAAGCAGGTCATATGAGGCTACAATAGCAGTAGTAGTTTATATCATCTGTATGGATTATCTGAACACTTTCACCAAGCTGTATGCCATATGTTTGGTGTAGGTTCAAGTTCTGGAAAAAGAGCTTGCAGCCTCCTCAAAGGAAGAGTCCCATCCCTACAAAGAGGAGCTGGAGATGGCCTTGGAGCAGTGCTTTTTTTGCCTATATGCCTACCCCAGTAAGAAGAGCAAGGCCCGCTACCTTGAGGACCACTCTTCTCCCCAGGTCAAACACTCACATCCTTCTTAATGTCACCCTAGTCATGCTTTTGGTTCAGTGCATCATCATTTCCTTTTTTTTAACAACTTTATTTACATTTTCACAATACAAAATATATTCAAGTTGGAATATGGTTACATGTATATACTGACTTATCACCCCCACCCCACTCTAACATAAACACCCACCCCCAGCCACCTCCTCCCATTCAGGGTCACACAAACAACCAAGGAGAAGAAAAAAAAAAAAATTTTTTACCAGCCTTGTCCTTTACATTTTTGGTACGTAAATTAACCAGTTTACATATATGACGGCTACAGATTGTTCAGTCAAAGGATAGTTTCAAAATAACTAATAAAAGGAGACCAGGTTTCATCAAACTTTTGGCGTGATCCACGTGCAGTATATCTGACCTTCTCTAATTTCAACATTGACATCACCTCCTGAATCCACTGCATAAAGGATGGCGGCTTTTTTGCCTTCCAATTATACAAAATAAGTCGACGGGCCAGCAGAGAGGCAAATGCAATTGCATTTCTTTGGTGACCAAGGAGGCCCCCCTCTGACTGGACTATCCCAAAAATGGCAGTAAGGGGGTTAGGATTCAGTGTTGTATTGCATAGAGATGAAAAACATTCAAAGACTGAGGACCAGAAGCTGCTTAGAGATTGGCAGGACCAGAACATATGCCCTAGAGAGAGACCGGCGTATGATGGCACCTAGGACATTCTGGGCGGACAGATGGATACATTTTGGACAATTTATCATTGGAAAAATGCAGGCGATTAAATATTTTAAATTGTATCAGATTGAGTCTTACACAGAAAGATGAAGAGTGAATCTGTGAAATAATGGAGTCCCACAGTTCATCTGAGATTTCCTCTCCTACGTCTGATATGCATCATCATTTCTGACATGACAATTATATCCATGCTGTCATAGCCATTCTACCATAGCTTGTTCCTGTCACGTTCGTGGCCTGCATGATATGGCGATAATATGCAATGTGCGATTCATTTGCTGCAGTAACCATATGACATGTGATATAGCAATATCAGAGTGTACCATTCTTTATTCCTCCTGATTAGGTGTACTGCTAAAGCACATCTTGAAAATAAATAGCCTATGACAGCTGTATCAAAAATGAAAGAAATTTAAAATTTTCATTAATATACATTAATATGTGTTTGGTCTGGCTACTACTGGAACATTCCCCCATTTCTTTGAGGCTTGGCTTCAAAGACATGCCTCCTTCCTGGCCCCCTGGTCTCTTGTGTTTTTGCAATGTATTTGTCCGGCCACTAGGTGGTTGTCATTCCCACAGTTGTGTGTTGGTACATTTCTGACTGACATTCTAACTATAATGCAGTAATTGTGCAATAGCACAATGCAAGAGAGTTCACTTGCTAACGCTGTTAGCTGGTTGAACATCTAAGTCCTAGGATCCTGAGGAGCCGCAAAAACAACTCAGTGCATCATTAAACAAATTGATTCACTTTCATGGAGCTTGAATTGGGTTAATTGTCTGTATCAAAATGTATCAGAAGTTCCCCTGGGCTTACACACTGGAGGGAAGTAGCAGGACCAAGCTCCTGTTTGGAACTTTAAATCATAGTAGAAGTCCTAAAGGTGTATTCACAAACACCTCCGGCTTTTTCACTGAACCCTTGTTCAGTATTTTATGAATTTTCAGTGAAGATAGAAGAGTGACAACAGAGAGATGCAATAGCCGAACAGGAGTTAGCAGTTGTGTTGTTCTGCATTAGATATACACATTAGTAGACTAAATAACCAAGAGGCCCCATTACCACCCTTTTGCTCTGCCACTGTGTTTTACACTGTGATATAATGGACCGTGACATTAACATTTCCTGTGAAATTAATCTCTGTTTGGACTGCAGGTTGAACTGTTGTGGAGCAATACCCTGTTCATGTTCCAGTATTTCAAACCTAAGACACTGCCTGAGTTTGACAGCTACAAGACCAGCACAGTGTCTGCGGACCTGGCCAATCTACTGAGGAGATTCTCTGGCATCGCTCCCCAGAGTGACACTCCCACCCTCACCATGGACGAAGTGGCAGCCTACATCGAGGACACGACAGCAAAGGTCAGTTACTGGGCTCACACCGAATGTTCAGAGCGCAAATGAGTTAGACATGCCAAATGAGTGGATGTTAAGTTAAGCTCTCTGTATTACCATGGTGTTTTTTTTAAAGTCATGCACGACCATTAAGTCACAGAATTGTACTTAAAGAAACATTGCATTTTGTTCTCTTTAAGGCCCCATGCCTTCCTGAGGGTGGTGCCCCTGCGCCTCCCATCATTAATGAGATCTACTACCTGCTGGCTGACTACCACTTCAAGAACAAGGAGCAGTCCAAAGCCATCAAGTTCTATATGCATGACATCTGTGTGTGTCCCAACAGGTTGGCATTCAGCTCATATCTCTACACCAGTGTAAATACTTTAGCAGAAAAGAAATGCTTTGGTAATTCTATCCTATTTTCTTGCATCTTAAAAGTTAATATTTTATTTCTGCAATAAAGATTTGCAAAAACAACATATGACCGATTTATATGAGTGTAAATGTGCATGTGTCGGTCTGTCTGTTTTCTGGTATTACAATTCCAGAAGATTAATAATCAGAATCAGCCAGATTTGCCAAGTACAGTAAATGTTATGGAATCCATCTTGGTGGCACTGGTGCAGATGCAGTGTGTGTCTTCCATCAGGTTTGACTCCTGGGCCGGTATGGCTCTAGCCAGGGCCAGCCGTATCCAGGAAAAGCTAAACTCCAACGAGCTGAAGAGTGACGGACCCATCTGGAAACACTCCCAGGCTGTGCTCAACTGCTTTAAGAGGGCCCTGGAGATAGACGGCTCCAACCTGTCTCTGTGGATCGAGTATGGTACCATATCATATGCCCTGCACTCCTTTGCCTCGCGACAGCTCAAGCAGTGGCGCAGCGAGCTGCCTCCAGAAGTGGTTAAACAGGTGAGGCGCATGTTAACGTCAGGCGTCGGGGAGTTTTTTTGTTGCTCCGCTGTCAGTTTGGGTTGCGTCCGATTTTGTGTCAGATTTTCCACCTCTGTGAGCTAAATAGATGTCACGTCCTGTCACTTCTGCTTGTTCCACATGTGAATTTGCTGTAGAGTAAATTGATCTGTCCCCTTGAGGTAGATCACTCATGAAGGCTCAACTGTGTGTGTGTGTATGGTTTCAGATGGAGGAGAGGAGAGACTCCATGCTGGAGACAGCCTCCCAGTGTTTCCAGGGTGCTTCCCGTTGTGAGGGGGACAGTGATGAGGAAGAGTGGCTCATCCACTACATGCTGGGGAAGATAGCAGAGAAACGCAAACAGCCTCCACGGGAATACCTGCAGCTTTACAAAAAGGTACACAACAGGGGTAACCCATGCAAAATGATATGAATTTCAGTGATGTGATACATAAGTGCCATAAACAAATATGTTGAGGATAATTCCAGTTCTTTTCAACCTGGGTCTTATTTTCCTAGTTTTTGAAATTTTGAACATTATCAATCATCATGATGGCAAAAAAAAGGCCCAGGTTGAAAATAACCTGAATTATCCTTTAATGTTGATGACCCTGATGAAGGCCACAAGCCGAAGCGCGTTGGTCTAACAATAAAGTTGTTCTATATACTACAAGTGTTGCTGGAGTTTTTACCTTTTTAGACCTTTTTCCCTTCTCCATGCACCTTGGAAGTAGGTGAAGTTGTGCCAGAAACCCCTACTCTTATCCTTTAATGTTGACATGATTGCAGACATTTCTCTAGCTCTCCCTGTGAGTGGTTTCATAACCCACCTACAGAAACAAAGATCACTGCCCTCCCACCACCGCAAGATGTTTTCCATGATAGAAAAATGTATGAAGTTACTCATAGGTCTTTTGTTCTGATTAGATCAGTGGAGGCAGCTGAACTTGTAAGAAACAGAGGGCCATGGAGGTCAGCAAAGGATGAGGGGGCAGTGTTAACACCGTGAACTCATGTCAGCACACATGGCTCTGTTAACGCCTCCCTATTGCAGTCATTTCCCTCAGTATTATTTATGTAAGGGTTATTTAGTATTGGCAATCAGATGAGTGCGTTGTGTTGTTGACTCTCTCCTCTTATTTACAGGCAGCACATTATCTGCATGAGGAGGCAGCCAGGTACCCCCGGAAAATCCATTACCATAATCCTCCTGACCTGGCCATGGAAGCCCTGGAGGTGAGCTACCTGTAGCTGGTCATTCAAAGGGTTTCTAGTTGTGTCACATTGATGCAATGATTTATAAGATAAGTGTCAGAAACCATTCTAATTCAAATGAATGAATGAAAGACATAGACATGCACCTTTGGACCATTAACCCTCTCTCTCCAACGTCTCCCCTCCAGTTATATTTCCGTCTGAGTGCCACCATCTTAAAACTGCTTGAGGGTGGTGTGCCTGACCTGGAGCACGAGGTCTTTTTCAATATACTGGTTGAGGCAGCCACAGGGCCGTTTGCCAGGGGGGAGGAGAAGAGCATGCCAAGCTTGCCTAGGTCCCACGAAAAGTAAGCTACAGTAATATAACCCAGTAGGAATCGGAAAACACAACTGCCCATAAGGCCCAACATTCATCCTGGATCTTTCTGGTCCTTCATTCTTTCCAGGGAGAAGCCCCCCTCAATGATGGATGAAGACTCCCACTGTTCATCAGTTTGCGCAGGAAATGTCCTCGGCTCCTCCCTTCCTTCAGTTGCCGCCCCAGGTCTGACATCCCCTCCTTACATGGCCACACCGGTCGACCACGATTACGCCAAACGTAAAACACTCCGGCGGCAGCAGTGGCAGCAGCAGCAGCAGCAGCAGCAGCAGCAGCAGCAGCAGCAGCAGCATGAGGAGCAGCAGGCCGATGGTACAGTCCCAGTCCTAGACACTGCCTCTGGGGTTGGGCCCTTTGCCTTTTCTGCACTGGGACAGGAAGCCCACTGGGGGGTGCTAAGAAGGCTAATCACCACGCTAATGGCTTTGGTTTCAGTAATAATTATCCCCATATGCACTGGGTGATTGGGATGTGGTGAAATGGGCAATATGGCTACTGATTATTTGACTGCTTTGTTGCACCTAAAAAAGCAGTGGTGTTCACACAAACACAGGTATGAAGTCAGAGTTTGTCAGAGAGCATCCAGTGTGTGTGCTGGTATAACATCCATTTTAAGTCTCTGTTTTACTGTTGGTCTTTCTCCTTATTTACTTTCCTTCCCACTCCTCTTGCTTCTTCTAATATTTTGCAATTGCTGTTTTGTTGTAATTTCCTCAGCTTGTATCATAGAGCAAATGCATCAGCTTTGATGAAACAGCATTGTCAGGCAGTACTGCAGGCTTATGGGTTTTTGGTGCTAAAGCTTTGCCAATGACAGCCAAGCCTTGGTTACACTTGGCCAGTTACCGCACTAGACAATGATGACAGTAAACACAGATTTATCGAGAAGCACCTCTGCTGGATCATAGACTGACGAGTTCATCTAAGGTTGGTGTAAAAGTTGCAGAAGCCTGACAATTTGGGATTTCATCTCTCTTTTACAAATCAGGATACTAGTTTCATGTGAACTATAAATTTTGGGTGTACTGTGTAAAATTACAGAATGTTTTTAGTATTACACAACCCACAGAAATGTGTACATATCTCATAAAGCGGGACATGAAAGTAGGAAATGAACGCATTTGCATAATGGTTTCTTGACTTCATAGTTGCAAGCAATAATGTTCATCTAAAGCAAACTATGAGCTTTTAAATTGTCGCACATTTACCATCCATTATGGAACCTCTTTTACATGCAGTGTTATACAGTCATGACTGTCTTTTTTGTACATTAGAGACATTGTAAGTATACCTCTGAGCTTTTCAGTAGTATTTTATGGTGCCACCAAGAAGTCAGAATGAACAGCAAATGTTTGCTACATCTTTGATATTGAATGAGTATATTGCAGAGTCAATGATTTTATTCCAGTCTTAAGTCAATGCATCAAAGGTGATTGTGAAACAAAGATGCTGAGATGCTATTGGAGAAAACATAGCCCTGACCATTCTTTCCATGGAACAAAACTTAAGCCAGTGACATCCTTCCACCCACCCCATGCCCTGAATCATGTTTAGCTTGAATGTGCGAATAATGCAGCCATATTGCCCATGTTGCCAGTTTTGTCACCCTTTCCAGATTCCTTCCTACCTACCTACCTACCTGCCTGCTACCTCTCTGCCTGCTTGCTTCTACCACCTGCTTTGCCATTTATATATGCATGTAGATCTAATGGGGTGAATGTCTCCACTGTACTGGACAAATTCAGTCCTTTATCACAATCCACTAAATAGTGTGTCATGTGGTCACATTTTGTTTCGGTTTGGTGTTGGCTTAAACTTACAAAAAGACTTAAACTTCGTGGTGATATTTTAAATCTTGTGTGAATCCTGTGTTTGCCATTGCAATTATGTTCAATTAATGTGAAAATGCCATGTCAGGAAGAATGTGACTGGCCCCTTATCGGCACACATCTTTGAGACTGAAGGTAAAAAATAGACTACCATGCGCAGGTTTGCCTGTGGGTGTCCAATCCCTCTGGCTTGAGGCCTGTTTGAAGCACATCATGGTAACAAAAAACTGTAGGGCCTGATTCAGACTCGAAGCATATCTACACCTGATTTACCTGAAACTGTGTATTTATAAAATCATTACGGTGGGAAACCCACCTTCAAAAGTTAATGTTATTGCCGTAATACTGAGCAGTTCTGTCTTGATTTGTGAACATGAACTAGCATCCCCCAGAGCTAGAAACAAGAGAGCCAAGATGTTCTTGATGTTGCCGCTCCATTGACAGTGAAATGGGAGATCAGTTAGACACAGTAACAGTAGCCAGGGTGATTTTCCAGAGGTATGAACACATTTCTGAGTGTCTTCATAGCCAGAGAAGCAGCTCTAGGTTTTGTCTGTTGATGATATCACAGATAATAATGACCTTTCTCCAGTTTCTGGTTTGGGGGAGAGATGTTAATGTTCACAAATATTGATTGAGCTGTCTGAAAGCATCCGAATAACATTGTATTTTCTCATTTACTGGTCAGTCTACCAACAAATGTGGTGTAAATCGACAAATGTGCAAATCTGCCACTATGATCCACATACGATGCACTGCACATTTTGTGTGCTCTCAGAGAGAGATTGGTTTGAGTCTGAATCAGGTTCTAGGTTATCAAGGGGAGTAGAATTAATTCTGTACTCAGTTGTCAAGAATGATATGTGATTTTTTTTTAAAGAAAATGTCATCATCTCAGTTTCTTGTCAATTCAGGGATACAGCTTTGCTTGATTATATTTTAAAACCAGCTCCCCATATCTTCAACAGCCTCCCCAGAGTTTGACCATGATTACTGCCTGCCCAGGTCTCCAATGTGGCTGGCTTCCCTGAATGGTACTGCTCTTAATACCCACCAAACAAGGCTATGTTTTCAGTCCAAAAACAGTTCTAAACGAATACTGAAGTGCATTCCTATAGGAAGCACAGGTCACACAGTTATCAGTTTACATAAGTTCTTAAGTACCATAGTACCTACCAGTATCTTACCTCTGTAAACTATTATGTTGCTGCCATCTGTTTTGCACTGCCTTTTATAATGTACATTGGTGTTAATTTATTATTGTGAATCTTTCGAGTAGTCCCTTGTGTGCATTCTCTGAAATTGCAGAGTCTTGTTGCCCTCCTGCTAATTCTGTTATTTACAGTCCCCTGCCAAGGACTTTTCTTGCTGAGGCTGCACAACGTGGCAATTAAGAGGAATGCTGGCATTTTGGTTTTGGGCTTGTTACAAAAACAAACCACCTCTCCTTCATAACAATTGAGTTTGTCATTAGTGACACATTGATAGCGATGCACTAATAAGGATTTTTTTCATTGCAATTAGGAATATTTTACATTTTTTGTATTTTAAAACAAGCCATCTATCAACAGTTTTAAAAAGGCCCACACAGCATACTGCCAAAGCATCAGCTGTGCATACTGGATCATTGATTGAAATTCCCCACATGATACAATAATCTCCATTTATTGGCTAATACCACCACTATAAGCAGATAGATTGAGCATCCCCACTAAATACTATCAAAATGTAAAGCTACATATACCCCCATTGTTAGGAATGAAGATCACTTCACACATGAGTACCTTTTCCATGATATCCCAAAGGTTAAATTGTGTGTTTGGCCCTGGGGCCAGGCAGCTGGCCACATGACCCGTGTTGTTTTTGTGTTGCCTCCCTGGCAGAGCGCAGTCAGGACAGCGAGGTGGTGATGCTTTCTGACTCCAACTCCACCCAGGATGCCTTCACAGATCCTGCTAGCTCACAGGACAGCAGCCACAAGCTGGCTTCGGGGAAGGCCAGCTCCTCCTCATCAGAAAACACAACCCCTATGAAGGAAGGGCAGCCTGCAGCTGATGACACAGGTACACTGGCATGGGAATAGTGGACTTCACATTGATGCTTTGGTAGGTGATATTTGAATCATTCATAAATCTTTGATTTGAATCCTATATTAGCTTCACATGGAGAAAAAAGCAATGAGGGAGGACACGCTGGCATCCAGATGGAGGATAAAGTTGTCCAGGAAGTAGTAGACCCTATGTCGGTGACACTGCCTGAAGCTCCAGCCCCCAAGATTTCAATGGATCCCTGTCCTCATTCTCTGCCTGTCACAGCCACCCCTCCGAAGTCCGCCCCTTCTCAACAGGCCGCTCCCCAGACCCCAGCCAGCGAGGGCAAGAGGAAACCAGAGCCACCCGTTGAGGTGGTGGAGGTGCCCAAAGCCCTACCTGCAGAGCGCACCGACCAGAGACGTATGCTGGTGGAAATGTGTGTCAGCGCTCTCTTCCTCTGCCTCGGCCGCTTCCCTCAGCACTACAAGAGTCTCTACCGCCTGGCCTTCTTCTACACCGATAGCAAGACCCATCAGGTCAGTCCACCCACGGAACTACCCTGCTAATTTACGGCACTAGCCCATTCTCATTGCTTTTCACAGGCCAACTCATCCATTAAACCCAGGCTATACACCTGTCATCAGTATCTCCTGCCATTAAGGCTGACATTTACAGAAGATGGGTCTTTCTAAGAATTCTTACAATTCCATGGAAATCACATCGACCTTTTGTGTAGCTCATGTCAGGGACTTAAAGCTGCTGGGCCTACTAGTATTTTTTTTTTTTTTTTTGTATTTTCCTGTGTGCCTGTGGGCTCTCTGCAGTGGTACAGGAGGTGCTGAAACAGCATGTGTGTTGGCTATAAGGCTCTGTGGGCAGAGGTGTGTGTGGGTGGTAGCGCAGTGCTCTCTCAGCCAGTTTGGCACAGGGAGGTTGTGTTGAGCTTTACTGTGGTGGCATCCTTCTGTCAGCACTCTGTTTGTCAACCCGTTTTAATGCAGTCTTGGTCCCTACTCAATAAGGACGAGTTGGGGAGGGAAGGGTGCTAACAGTTTTTAGTTTAGTGTTTTATAATATCGGTATACATTTGACCTCAAAGTATATGCAGTGTCAGAGCATGCGTCTCATGGCTCCTGGCTGCAGCCTCTTCCTCGTTTGTTTGGACAAAATTGATTGAGAAAAGATAATCTCAGATCACGATCAAGTGCTGTAGCTTTAAATGGTGGATAAAAGCTGATGTTTAGACCTCATTTAATGGCAGACAAAGAACAGATAACCTTGTTTGATCCACTTTATAATGTTCGAGATTGTAAGCAAGACTGAAACAATCTTGAATCTTTTTCTTGATTCTTGTAGTAGCAGTCATGAGCACTACGGTTATTAAATTAAATTAAGATAATATAATTCCCAGAGCGAAACCTTGATGTAGAATGACTTTTGATTGAAGCTTTTACAGTTGGTAAGGCTTTCCCCAATTTCTGCCTCCGGTGGAGTTCTCTACTGCCTAGATGAAAGCAAATGTGAAAGCACCCTGGCAGTAACTTGATGACACAATCGCTTGATGTGATTCTGTTGACACGGGTAGCTTAGCTGCTCTCACAACTCCTCGCATCCAGTGTTAAAAGCCTCTGCACCCCTTTTGTTCTCAGGAAAATTGCTCTACCTGCATTGACTGGCCAGCGTAACTCTCACTACAAAGATGGAAGGAGAGAGAGCCTGTAATCTCATGTTAGAAGATACCGGATTTGTGGCAGATAACATGAAGTGGTGTTAGCTTGCTATTTTTTTCAAGCGTGGCACTGGTGTAGATACTGATTTGTGAGTCATCATACTGCGAAAAGATGTCTGCGTTTTCCTGATTGCAAATAAGCATAATTGTTTCATTTTCATTTTGCAGTAGTGCATGATTTAAATACTACATTGCTAATTTGCCTCTCTGTGGTCTATCAATCCTGACTCAGTCAGGGAGGGGTATCCCCTTGTTTTCCTATTTATATACATTTATATACATACAAATGTATGGGTTTTTTTTCTCCACAGAACCTACAGTGGGCCCGAGATGTGTTGCTAGGAAGCAGTGTCCCATGGCAACAGCTGAAGCACATGCCAGCACAAGGACTTTTCTGCGAAAGAAACAAGACAAACCTGTTCAATGTAAGTCATATAGTTCACACCAGCATAGCTATTACTCTACTCTAAATATGTCATTATGTCACCACATATTGCTAAAGACATTCGGAGACCCCATTTCATTGCTGGGAGCATACGTGGCAGGCTAACAGTTACATTGTTAAAATCTCATTAACCACGTTTAGTGTTCTGCATAAGGCAGAGGTAATAGAGAAACAGGCTGTTTTTCCAAGTTTGCAGACCAACAAAGCTGTTGATATTGAGGATGTCCTGACCTTTTTTTGTTTATATTTCACAATGTGATGCATACACTTGGGTGGCTTAAAAAACATTAAAAAAAACTTAATACATTGTGAAGTCCCTAACAATCCCCAGTCCTAGTTCATATTAATTTCCACTAACTCTCAAAACTGTAATTACTGCACAGCACTTGTAAGGGTGCTGACAAATGCAGGGGAAAACACGAAGAGATTCTGTACAATCCCACGAGTCATTCATGGCAATGATATCTATACCTAATGAATTAATCTCATCTCTCTGGCTCCCTAATTGATCAACAACCTTGATCTCTGTCATGGCTCATGCTATGCTACTTGGCTTGTTAACGTTGGCAACTGAACTGGTAGCAAACATATTAAATGGCTTATAGCATACTATATATCGCTGTTGTCATGTGAAAACCTCATAACCCCCATTTTGGTGATTCATGTTTTCACTTCAATTGAAGGATTACCTGTTCCTCTATGGGATAAGAAAAAATTTGCCTATTTTGCCTAATTTGCTTATGAAACCCTTTCAAAACACACTGGAGAATGTCAAAACTGCATGGTGGTCATGCCAAAAACAAACTTGTTTTTCTTAGTTCCTAAAAAGTTGACATTTTGTAAGGTTTTCACCTGACGGCAACAATATACTCCTTGACACAGCACAAAAAGCCGTCTTTGAACCGGCTTCATGACTAGATGGGAAGGCGGCTTATTGGTGAAAAATGCTGGTCTGACCCTTTAACACAGAACTCAAAGCCGCCGACAAGCTGGCTTCAAGTCAGCTTTTTTAATCTGTGTGAAAGCGGCTATACATACATAGAAGCATTGCTTAATACAAAAATGTGCTTGATTGTAAAATGCCTATATGTGTTTTCTTACAATCATCAAACGATTTAGCTATATATACCTCCATACATCACTGTATGGTAGCAGTTCATGCACACTAACAGATGAAGAACCCATGAACCGATGAAGTACGTTCTCACATTCTTGGTTAATGATCTGTCTCTGTGTTCACTGTGAGTGCAGGCATAGAACATGGTTAGGTTTACTTTTTCACACAATTTAATTTGATGCACTAAAATAAGCCCTAATTATGGATCACTAATACAAGCACTGCTATGAAAGGAGCCACACAGTGGGTGATTGTTGTATTGTCTGCCTCCCAGAATTACAAGGCCTCTGGTGGGTTCCAGGGGAGGAGATTACTGTCTGGATCTGTCATCTGTTCTGCATATCGGCTCATTTACCTCTTTTCACATTTACTTGAATGAAATCCATATGGAAACACATATTACAGCTATTTCAGTGAGCGCAAGAAATGTGTTTACTTTTGGATTCTGTTCTGCTTGTGTGGTTTGTCATAGCCTGAATACTTTCACTTTTATTAGAGAGCCAATAATGCAGGCAGAGTCTCATATCAAGTCAGGACCTATGGCTATAGAGTCCAAAGCTGCCTCCAGAAGGCTTCTGGTAACAGACTGTAGGTGCGGTGTGTGAGGGCCAGGCCTAAGCTGGGGGAGAACTCTGCAGATCTCTGGCTCCCACTGGGTTCTCACAGAGCCCCTTCTGGAGGCAAACCTGCCGCCCTGGCATACCAACTGTTGGAGCTTTACTGTTCCCTTCAAACCAAGTCCTCTCTCTCTACCACAGGGCACTGCAAACCGCCTTGAATATTAATCAAACGGGCCTGTTTTCTGAGTCTAGTGTTTGTTCAAGACAAATCTATCAGTCAATCAGTGACACTAACAGTAGAGTTGCTACAAGACAGGGCATAGCCTATATTTTCAACTTTAATTTTGTCTAGGGACATTTGACTGGGCACACGTCCTCTTTCAACAACACCCTGCTTCACACTCACACAGTTACTCACATTCACACCTGGGAGCTGCCCAGTACAACCAGTCTTCTACCGTTGGCTGCAAAACAGCTCCACGAGCATAATAGGGGATTAAGTGCCTTGCTCATGGGCGCCTCGACAGTAGTTGTTGAAGGAGGGGAACAGATTTTGCCAGCTGGAACAGGAATTGAACCGACATCCTTCCAGTCACAAGTCCGGCAAGTCAATCTTAGCTGGGCCTACAGGTGAGTTTGACTTGTCTTTAGCATCACAATCACAATCAATCACTGTCAGTGTATGAATATATTGTGCGTTGAGCAGTCATCTCTGAGTGACAGAATGACCAAGTGAGTGCATGAGAGCTGGCACAAATTGACACAGACCGTGGATCACATCAACGATCTGAGAAGACACATGGCACCTTGATGTCAAGGAGACTTGTGTCTCAACAGAGCGCGTACCTCATTGAGCCTGTTGGTGAATACTCAGTTCCCTTATGTAGGTCATGACGCCCTACTTTCCTCCTTGTTTTGGCTGGGTTATATCAACTGGGCCTGCATAAAGTAACCTATATACTGCTGTTTTGAAATGATCCAGATCAGTTGAGGTTGTGTTGCATAATTTATTGCTGTTAGTCTTCAACAGGAGGGCTTTTTAGGAGGGCTAGTGCACTCTGTTAAACTGGTAATCAACTCACGATTGTTAGAGTACCGTTATTATTTGGAGTCTCAAATTGAAGTCATAGTAATTTGACAAATGTTTAGGGCTGTATTCAAGACAGTATGTGAATCAGTTTATCTAAAAGTGTAGGTGAGGTCTAGGTTAATATTGCCACAGAGTCACAGGATAGCAAGGCTGGATCTCATGATATTTGGCTGTAATGCTGTTGTAATGCTGGGCATAGTACTTGTCAGGGCAAGAAAACCATCCTCTTTAGTTTGGACCCTCTGGCTGTATAGGACTACTGTTGTCTGATCCTGCAGAGTCACTGTGTGCTTGCTCAGGCACGGTGTTGCCCCCCCCCCCCCCCCCCCCCCCCCCTCCACACAGACATACACACGTGTGCTTACATATTCCTCCACCCACTCACACATTCACTCTCCTCCAAGCTCCAGAGAAAATGGATGTCCTTGTTGCTGCATTTCAGACAAACATTATCCCATCCTGGTCTTTTAACTTTTCAGAGAACGTGTTTTGAACTGTTACTGTCTCTTCAGGGCGAGCTTTCATGTTGGCTTTGACTACTTGAGTTTAACTTTGCTTGTAGGTAGGCCTCAGTGTCTTGTTATAGTAGGTTAGTGTAATCTTTTGGGGGACAGTTACACTTGCATTACTTGCATCACTTTGATGTATGACTCAAACATTTTGTGTGTTCAGCTGTGCAATGTGCTGTAGGTGGAGCTCCACTCAGGAGAACCTTTTTTTTTTGTGAAGGGAGGAGTGTTAGCCAAATAAATACATGTGTTGAAGAAGTTGATATTTTGATTTGCATCTCAGAGGTTGACTCTGCCTGCCAGTATGTTCTCCTTGTCTCGTTCTACTCTGTTTTGTTGAGCTCAGCATTTTTCAGCATTTTTTTTTTGTCACTCGCACAACAGGAAGCAGGAAAAACAAGGTGTGTTTGCGTTTGCTTAGTATGTTTATGGTGACCAGCTGGAGAGACACAACCAGAGATGAAAGAGAGGAAAGGAAGGAGGTGAGGGCTGTTGAATTATTATGCTGCTGGCTGAGGACATACTTTGTGTGTGTAGCACTATCTTGCCTGTACAGGCAGCACCTTTCTTCTTCAGCCTGCTTCTTTCTTGTTATTGGGGGATTTTACCTTTACAAACATGCTCTTTTTTTCCCCACTCTTTTTTTTTGTCCGTCCGTCCTCCTCTCTCTACATCACGCTACATTGATCTGGTTTTGTTGAGCCCATTTTTCAGCCAGTTTGTGTTCTCTTGTTCTTTTCCTGTTGCTCTCTTGTCTTCAGGGTGATCATGCTCTACCCCTCCCCCTGGCTCTTATTCGCTCTACTCCTCTCCTCTATCTGTTGCACCCGCGTTGTTTCCTCATTACTCTCTCTCACTCCTCTGTTTGTGTATGTATTGTGTGGGTGTGCACTAATGGGCGGGAGTTACTCAGCCTGCCTCTGATTGGCTAGCAAAGACCTACAGGGATTGGCTGTATGCTGTGTATAGTGAGAGGGAAAAGAAGGGAGGAGGGGGAAAAGAACTCCAGCAGGCTGGGGTCAGGGGAGAGCGGAGATAGAGAGAGTGCGTGGGTGTTTTTGTTTTGAGATGGCAGGGTTTGAAAGCGGGAGAGGAACGAGTCAGCTTGTATGTCAGTGGCATACTGAGCTTATAGGCCCTGACGCCAGCGCTGTTTCTCCTCTTGTCAAGGCGACTGCTATCCTCTCCTTCTTCTTCTACTCCTGTTCTGCCGTGTGCAGCCGTGCTTCCCTCTTGCTCTCTCCTGCAGCTCTCGCAGCCCCAGCACCCAAATGCAGCCCACCCCTTGCTCTCTGAGCGTGAGCCGCTTTCAGGGTGGGGGCGCTGCCAGGGCTGCTGGTGCTGCTACCGCCAGCAGGAAACTGTCCAAAAGAATACTAACACAGGCGCCAGTGGAGTAGCTTTCCTTGGTGATGGTGAGTCGCTTTCTCTCTTTCCCACAGACTCTTGTGCTTACCGACTCGAGCACAAGATCATTTTAATTTGTTTGTATGAGTGGAGTTCCCCTGTGGTTTGCGAGAGTTGGTGTTATACTTGGAGTGGAGTATTTTTACTTGGCCTGTAGATGAGGAGAGGACTTCCCAGTGCTGGCAACACAGATGTGTGTTTTCACTCTGCCTGGTTTTCGTCTGCAGTCAATAGCCTTAGGCTTGTGTTGTTGCATAGAGATGGACCATAGGATCGCAGAACTAATTGATGCAAAAGCAATTTCCTGTAGTAGTGTCAGCATTTTTCCTGATATATTCAGTGGTATTTTGCAGGGTGGTGTACCTTGATAGAAACTGACATGAGACATTGGTCTGTGCATGTGGTGATGTGAGTGTACTATGCGCTCACATAGTGAGGTCAACAGGGGATTCATGGGTCATGTTCAGTGTTAGTGAGGGAAAGTGGTGCTCCAGCAGTATGATAAAGAACTGCAAAAGAAAATGACTTTTAAAGAGACTTCCTGGGGTTCTTGATCCATTGGTCCTGATTTTTCACATCAAGTAGCGTAATAATGTTGAAGACGAATGTAGAAGGGTGGAAAATTAACACCAGCCACCTGCTGGTAATATCTGCAGGTAACCAGCCATCCTGGATGTTCTTCTCTTATCTAAAAATGTAGTTGGCAGGTAAATCAGTAAAATTGCCTTTTGAATTTTGGAACTGGAGGGGCCTGTAGGGAAAACTGCTTCCTGCTGTGGTGGTTAGGTTGGCAAAGAAAAAAAACCCAATGTAATCTAATGTGAACTCATACTCTGACCATATTTCTGCTTGTTGCCAACTTTTAGTTGAGGGCTGACAGAGTGAAGCATTTCAGTGCAGTTTATTTATAATAGCAGCCACAGTAATTTAGCTGCATTAGTCATTACTGGTTGCTACAAGACTCATTATCAGTAACTGTATGCAAAGCACAGTTTCCTAGAGTTTATTAGTTATTCCAGGGAGGAGGTTTTGAGCCTGTCTCTTCCCTGTCATTGATGGCATACTGAGGGCTTCCCTGTGAGATGATGTTTGGGAAACACCCAGCATCTAGTCGTGGCTCAGGGTTTTACCCAGGGAACTAGAGGGAGAATCCCTTTTCTGTCCCTTCTTCTCCCTCGCACTCTTGATCCTCTGTTTTGCTCCTCTTTCTATTATTTTTTCTTTTTATAAAAGATGGCCAGAGCATGAGAGTAGCACTAATGCTAAATTGGCATGCTGCAACAGTTATCCTAGTATGTTGCTGTTTGTAATGCTGGATTAAGTAAGCAATTAGGAATTGTTTATGTGACATGTGAATATTCCACAGTCTAATCGCTTTCTTCATCTCCCACAACCAAACTGAAAACAACCTGAAAATTGGTTGGAGAAAGAGCAGATTTATTTTTCCCCCAAGCATCCTCTTGTCACAAATTCATCACTTGTTCCTCCCACTTTTGCTATGCATGTAAATCTCTGTTTGATTCCTAGGTGGTGTATCAGCCACATGTTTGTGCCAAAGCTGTTGCTCCAGATATCAACCAGTGGTCATATTTTCCTTTACAAAAAAGAAAAAAATATGCTTAAAATCATTGCGGTTAAAGTCTTACAAATCTGCTTTAGCTGTTGTGCTACAGCATAATCTGTGCAAAGCCATGGCTCTGCTCTCCCTAAACAGATTTGCTGTGGTTGGATGGTTCTCCGCTGAGGAACAACTCTCCTCCATTAGAGCTGTTTTTCTAAGTGAGCATAGCCCACCCCCTCGCCTTACTTGCCCTGCTCCTGTTGGAGGCTTTTGCTAATCTGTGCATTGAAAGGTTAAAACCTTCCCAAGCCCTGCCTGATTGCATCATATAATAATAAATCTTCTGTGTTTCACACAGGCGTTGTAGCCACGCTCTAGTTCTTGAGCATTTTTCTAACCACTGGCTCTGAAGCTGGATCATTCCACTAACCTGAATAGGATCCCAATAACCCCATCATTGAAATAATTAATGAACTTTCTGAGCAGGAAAGATGGAGTGCTGAATTATTCTGCTTTTATGTTCAGGAACAAAAAAGTAGTAATCTCCTGTTAGAAACAAATGGGAGCAGCCAAAGAACTGAAAACCCTGAAAAATCACATCCCTGATTTATTATTTGTTAAGGAGAGAGGTATAATTTTGCTGGGATGTGAGATTGAGTGCCCATATTACATTTTGGATGGCCAGCTTTGACACCTTTTTGAGTGAATAGGCTCCAAGTCCATCCTCTGGAATGCGATTTGATTTGACAGATTTATTTAGCCTTTCTTTCCTGCTTGGCTCCTCTCCAGTGGCTTTGAAAATGTCATCTGACAATCTGGAGCTGTCAGTTAGGAGGAGGACTAGGCTCCCCAGTGCCTTCGATAGCTGAAAGAGCCATCTCATTTGTTTTGTTCCGTCCTGATATGGGCAGCTTTGCTCTGCCTCACACACACTTCTGAGGCCAGGAGCTCTACTCCGTGCCATGTGCTTTATAACTGTACACAGCCTAGGCCACCATCTGCACTCACATCCATAGCTTTAGAGTGCAAAACCTCGCCCAGTTCACCTGCTGAGAGGACATGTGCTCGCTGAAAAGGTTGACTCGGCCGTCACAAAAACACCTCATCAGTCTTTCTGCAAAGGAGGGGCTGTCTTTGTCGGCAGCAAGTCCGTTGTTCTGTTGCATTGCCTGGACAGAACTGTGCACTAATGAGGCTGCCTATCATGTCTGCCCAGAGAGAAAGCTCCCCAACCCTCCCCACCTCCTACACGGCCAGCCAGTCCACAGGATCTCTCCTGCAGCAAGTCTTTCCATCCCCTCATTAGGGCTTTCTTCGATGAATGCCATGTTTTTAGCTCACATTAATTCCTCTTGCCTTCTCTTCTCCTTTCTTTCCCTTCGGTTTTTCCATGTCTCCCTGTTAATTGTTTCCGTGTGTCATAGACTCCACGGTGCTTCGAAAACCTGCAATAATGGCAGAACACAGGCTATAAAAATATAAACGTTGGGAATTGCCCAGATTAGCCTGTTTGTTCGCTGATGGTCCAAGTAATACTGAATCAACGAGTCGCGTCTAGCCAATGACAGCTCGTCGTAGACTCCATTCAGCCTCCTTGCCCACTGCAGGGTGATTTTATTAATGTTGGATGATGTTTTGAAACTGAGCCATGTTTTGAAATCAAGCTCCTGCTAAACTAAAAGTCAATGCCACACAAAAGCTTGAGTCTGTGCCATGTGCCGCTGTCAGTTTGTTGGAGATGCAATATTTTAGGTTATTCGGTTTTGGCACAGTGACAGTAAACTGATGATTTCGCTCTTCATTTGTTTCTCCTCCACCACCTCCAGGGCATCTGGCGTATTCCAGTGGATGAGATTGATCGCCCGGGAAGTTTTGCATCTCATATGAACCGATCCATCGTCCTCTTGCTGGAGGTGCTGTCTCAGCTCAAGGATCACGACACACTGCTGAAAGTCTCTTTCATGCTGCAGAGAACCCCTGACCAGGGAAAGTAAGGACCAATCTCTTAAAGTACTGCACTGGATTATATGTGTTTGTTCTATTACTTATCCTCTCTCTCTCGCTCTCTCTCTCTCTCTCTCTCTCTCTGTGCCTTGAAGGAAGTATTTACGGGATGTTGATCGCCAGGTTTTGGCCCAAAGAGCATTTTTCCTAACTGTAAAAGTCCTGGAGGACAATCTGAACAGTCTCACAGGGGTAAGGAAGCAGAACTCACTGTACACACTCTGAGAGCAGCTCTGTGTTTTACGCTTTTGGCATGCACCCACCTTGTGTTGTGACAGGTTCTGTTCTCTCTCAGGTGTCTGAGCAGCCTTCCAAAGTGCCTGCGCCCTCCATGGGGGAGATGACCACAACGGATGCATCCAACAGGCCCAGTTCAGAGGACAGCAAACATGCGCTGCCTAAGAAGCCCGGGCTCACAGAGGGAGTCTGTGCCACAGGCCCTGACACCGGGCCCAGGGAGGCCTCCCAGGCACAGCTTGCCCCAGCCCCACTGGCCACAGACAAGGGGGATAAGGCTCAGGAGCTCCAGTCTGGGAAGGTGGAGGTTGCTGGGATTGAGGGGCTCAGAACAGGGCCAGAGGAACCCATGGAGTTGGACACTAGCCACTGGAGGAGGCCCTCTACTACTGCAGATTCTCAGGGCAGCCAAACGGAGGCTGAGGCCCCACGGAGCGCTACGGAGCCTGGGGAGAAAGTGGCTGAGAGCAGCCGGACACCAGAGCTGTCTCTGGAGGAGCTAAGCATCAGCTCCAGGCAGCAGCAGCTCCAGGCCCCAGCACCGAAGGGTACAGTGACAGCCAGTGGGACTGATCAGGGCTTGTTGCGAAGGCCCAACAGGAAAAGAAAGCTACTGGAGGATGTGGAGTCAGGCAAAACCCTGCTGCTCGATGCCTACAGGGTGTGGCAGCAAGGCCAGAAAGTCATGACCTACGACCTGGGGCGCATTGAAAAGATCATGTCAGAGACTTACATGCTCATAAAACAGGTATACCTCTTCAAGATATACAAGGTGTCTCTGGTGTGCTTATATCAGATACAGGCATGCAGGCAGACGTGCACATACACATATACGTACACAGAAGCTTGCTTATTTATTGCTGAGAACATAGGCTCTACTATAATTTTTTTTATTATTCTGCATTGTCATGCATGCTTGATATGAGCACTCCTAAAATAAAATGGGGAAACCCCTCTCTAAGCTGAATTAGTAACATAACCCCCTCTGCAGTGTAGGGACTTTCCCTGCTTCAATCAGGTATCAAACACTACTGCAAACCAGGCTTATAAAGCACGGTTGTGTTATTACTCACAGTAAACCAAAGTCAACCTCTGCACATTGCTATTACTGTTTGAACAGATTGCCGACTCTGAACTCAGAAATGGTTCTGATATGTTGCCCCATTGTGTAGCATAATTTTTAAGAATATTATTGAAAGGCTTATTTTTGGAGACCCAGTAAGAGCCTCTCTCTGAATGAGTCACATTCAGTCACAAGGCTCCAGAGTGCTACCATTTGGTTGCATTTTGTGACTTTTCTTCAGGTGTTGATGCTAATCATTTTCTTTGGTCACGCCAGGGCTGATGGCAAAAAGCACCCACTCTAAACATTTAATTCATTATCCACTCTGTTCACTCTGCTGTTGCATGCCCCATAGCCTCCAGTCCAATGATCCCTCTTGGTGGGTTATCAGGTTTTATGTAGACCATGTCATGAATGCAGTTTAGCAAGATCACACACATAAGCAAGGTTCCCACTGGTTATGGAATTTCTATATCATGGAATTTAGAGAGGTGTATGCCACACAGGGAAAGTCAGGACATTTAATAAATTCTCTGGGGAAGTCATGGGATATCAGGGAACTGGATTACTTTACAAAAATATGCCTGAATGCATTTTGCAACTTCTTTCACACATTCATAGCAATAGATGGTGTTTTTCTGCTGTTTTTGTACATCGTATTCTCCGCAGCAAGCCCAATTTAAGTGGAAACCAGACTGTTTACCCCTTGAGAACTTTTCAGAGCTGAAAAACAACATTAACAAACTGGGAAGGAATTACATTTTTAGGTTGGGAAAAGTCATGGAATTTTACATCGAGGCCACATAGGGAAACCTGTATGAAACCTAGTGTTTGCTGAAATGTAAATCAAATTCCAAGTAGTAAATACTGCACTTAACACCTAATCTATGGTTCGGGCAAGGAATAGCCTTTAAAAAAGAAGTAAAATCTTGTTGCAGAGATTTTGCTTTTTGCTATGTCAAGCCTCCTGTAAAAATGAGCCCCATCTCTACTAGATACATCTACACTATCCTTTCATTTTCCTCCATGATGAATTCGAGATAGGGGATTTTGCCGAAACTTGAAGAAATTATGCATCTCACACCACTGCGTTCCCTCAATTTCAAAATTACAGTGATTGGACTAGGGGTTGCATCTTGCCTTTGGGTGCTAAATCAGCTTGCCAATGTCCATGTTAACCATTTTTTGCCCCCATACAAAGCCTATGTAATGGTGAAATTCTCTATTAATGTAATGTAATGTAATAGTGGTGGTGGTGCCACAAAGTGAAAATGCTTAGTGGCATAGTGCCATCACAGTGACAGGGATGCCTTCGTTGTATTTCTCCGGAGCAAGCTTGAAGTGTGTTTGGAAGTTACTCCAACTGTAGCGCTTGCTGTGGCATTCATGGTGTCGTTACAGAGCAGCTCACATCAGCTTATATAGCCTTATTGAGCTGTAGATCAATGCTGACCCTAGGGAAGTTGCCATGTCATTGGCTATGTGTCATGTCAGAAAGCTGCAGCTGGAGTGGGAGGTAACAGGAAGGGCAATAGGCTAGGCTAGGCCAGCTACTATAGCTTTTGTCCTATTTAGGTGCTTTCTTCCAGTTGCTATCATTTCTTGTTCACTTCAAGAGGTAACAAAGAGAACATTTTCTCAGTCACATCCAGAAGAAAGAATAGCCAACCAGCTTGTTTTGCATGGCAGCTCTCTGTCATCAAATGAGCAAATCAAATGCAATTCATTTGTCTGGGCATTTTCTTGCAGTAACTACATATGGCTAATGAAATGTTTTCTCAGTCGGTTTTGTATTCTATATGGTCTCTCGCATTTCATAGCTGCATGTAGTTATAATTTAGATCTGTCCCTTGCCTCTTGCCATTTAGATTTTTTTTGTCATTTAGAATAGAACTCCTGCATATTTCAGTCTTTTTTTTTCTTTCAGATCACTTTAGGGTACTAATCTTTCAAAGTCCCACTAAATCTTATGCTCTAAACACAGACGGAGCATTTTCTCCCATCAGAAAGTATTTGCAGCTCGATAAGTGAAGGATAAAAACTGCACCAGCTCGCCCATTCAGAAGCTCGACCACACATCATCATGCTAACAGCCCTTCCACATTTCACAACCCAAAGCATGGCCTCAGAATGTGTTCAAATGACAGCTCTCGGGCGTTATCAAACACTATCTGTTAATGAAAGTGTAGCAGCTCCTCCACCATCTCTGAAAAGCCATGATGGTCTCCCAAATACTCCCCGAGGTTTCTCCAGGTCCAGCCTGTTGCAGCGTATCAGCTTCACTTCCATTCTGTAATAATAGGAGAATTGCATTTAAAAACTGCATTAAAAGGTTATTTATGTCCAGTGACATTCCTGAGAGTTTAAGTGAAAGATTTTATTGTGGAGGAATACTAGAGAGATGTCTTCTTAAAATTAGCTATATTCAAACATGAATTATGTGATATTGATGTCACCACTGGCAAGTGGGTGTGGTTTGACGAGGAACGTTTGCAGGGGGGATAGACATGAAGTCAAAACAGAGGGCTGCCCCCTGTGATACATCGAAGCTTGAGTCAGTCCATCTGACAGTTGCATAATTTGAAAAATAGCAGAATGGGGCTGCCGTGAAATCCCTCCCTGTGGGGCTCCCTGAACCACTGCATACAACAGGCTGCTTGAGGGAAAGGAACGGCTGTGTGAACAAGAGTACTACTAAGTGTATGATGTTCTGCTGTAGCTAAGCTCCCTAACTCCCACACAACACCACACATCTACTGGCTGTACCGGGTCCTAATGAGAGCCTTTCTCTGCCCGTGCTATGATCAGTCAGCCATTTGCAGACTCTCAGAAGAGTTCCTGCTGGTTCCGACAGTCAGAATCAGAAATTACAGGAATCTGTCTTGTTTGCATTGGTGCAGAGACGTGTTGACAAATCAGCACACGTGGTACATGGACAACTGGACCACAAACCGTGCAAAGGGACTTATGATAGACCATAGGCTGCACATATCACTCCAGAAATATACAT
Organism: Centroberyx gerrardi; assembly: GCF_048128805.1. NCBI lineage: Eukaryota > Metazoa > Chordata > Actinopteri > Beryciformes > Berycidae > Centroberyx > Centroberyx gerrardi. The sequence goes on from NC_136004.1 coordinate 11,208,341, forward strand.
ATAAAATATACATTTTTCAAGCCGCATGACATATAATATTTTTGCAGCCGTAGAACACGAGTATGCAGTAGTGCACTGGCTATACTGAATATAATGAGATGCATGAAATGATTTATGACATTGTGAATAATGAACATGTAGATATGTTGCTCTGCTCTCATCCTTTGCCCTAACTTCTTCATTCTGCCTGTTCTCCGGTCTCAGGTCGATGAGGATGTAGCTTTGGACCAAGCTGTCAAGTTCTGCCAGATACAGTTGGCCACTTCTGCCCAAAGACAGGTAAAACACTGTTAAACTCAGCTCCTCTGCTATCTTTCTCTGCCTCCACATTTCCTTCTGATTTACACTTTCTTGTGCAGTGTAGCTGCATACTGTAGTGTCCATTTATGTCGAGAGCTAAATGTGTGTGCTATCTATCCTGGTTTATGCCAGATACTCTGATCTGTTTCATCTGTTTCCCCGTCTGACTGGAGCAGTCTTCCATAGCAGGGCTTTAAAAGAAGCTACTCAAAGGATGTTTATGCTGGTGGAGATGGTCCACAAAGCAAACAGAAACTTAAACTTTGCTCCGATTCTTATTTGACCACCGGAACGGCAACAAGATTTATTCAATGACTGTCAACATCATGCATTACTTTTATATAGCCTTTATCCAAACTGCAGAAGAAAACATTCAGGATGACAGAATTTAATAAACGCTTTTTGTTCATGAAATTAGTCATAAAAAGAACATGTTTTTGATTGTAATAGGTGAAAGTTTAAAAAGGATAGCAGCGCTGCTTGTTTCCATTACCTTGGTTATGATTCAGCTGGGATCAGGAGCAGAATATCCAGAACAAACCTCAGTTATACACCTCAGTAATGCCGTAGAATAGCAGTGTCAGCATTGTCCCGCAACCTAGATAGTAATTTTAGATTACTGGACTTGCTTGTGATTAAAAGTTGTTGTTTTTTTAACTTTACTCTTACAGCCAACAGCTATGTGGGTGCATCTTTGCTAAGAGTTGTATCTGAGAGGCTTGAATACAGTGTCTGTGGAGTGGTCCACTCCCCATGTTTAAGTTTGCCTTATTTGGGTGCATTTGGCGCAGGAGACCTAAAGTATGGCTCTGTTGCTAGGAACAGTACAGTGTAGCTATTTAGCAGAAACTGAGTCGAACAGTATTTGCAAATAACTCCTTTGTTTTAACCTATTTTGTGTACAAATCGGGTGGGGTTTGCCACATAGGAGAATACAATCAGCTCCAGAAAGTTTAGACGATCGGAAGAAGGCACTGGAGTCAATTTAGTATACTTATCTGTGATTGACTTTCCAGGCACTATCTGAATTGCCCTGATGTGGTAAACCCCACCCATCTGGCATTCCAAGTAGATTAAAACAAACAATAAGAATCATGTGCGATTTCTATTTGACCCAGGATGCTATTTATCTCATAATATTGTTCATTTAGGGACAGGTATTGTGTTGTAATCTCATAAATGTGGGGAATTAACCAGGCAGCATCTGTAGTAAAGTGTGCTAAACTGATGAGTAAGTGGGTAATTCCCAGACTTATTCAAGTCTTCCCTGCTCCAACCTGCCAGTGCTAAATATAGCCCAAAGTGTGGCGTGAATGTTCCCTGTTGTCCTCTCCAGCCTCACTCCAGTAGTTGCCAAACTTGTTATTGGTTTCAGCTGAGCATTGGTATGCTTGCTGTTTGTAATTTGCACATGAAAGGCAAATCCACACTTGATTTACAAGGGAAGACGCCAGATAAAAGCATCTGAATTCATTAAACAAGGATGTGTCCGATTACACTGATAAAAGCTAATGGGAAATGCTCTGTTTGAATTTGCTGATTTAGCTAGAGCTAAACCAGTAATAATGACCACAGAGCTTTGTCTTTACTACTCATATTCCTTATCGAATCAGTTGCTCTGCCTCATCCTCTGTCGCTGACTCCTATCCCCCTTCCTCCCCTCCCTCCTCCTGCCCACACAGTCATCAAGGGTCTCTCTGCCCACATCCTGTTGTCACGGTGATGTTCCCGCAACCTCAGGCTTGTGAAAAGTAGCTGTGGGCAAAATAAATCTCTTTTTTCCCAGTTCAGTGATTATATGATTTTATTTTCTGCATGATTTATTTTTGTTTTCTTTGTTCTTTTTATTCTATTCATTTGTTTATCTACTTATTTTGAAGCATTTACACTTGGATAAGACACAACAAGGTTGCGTTTAGACCGGGCTCCTAGCCACTTTTATTAAACACGTGTAAAAACACCCACAAGGATTGGAAGATGATTTTACTGAAACGGCTATGTGGGCAGTTTGGAAATCAGTTTCCAGTCAGTTTCCATTTTTTGTGTATTTACATTTATACTTAATTAAGACAGAATGTTGATACATCTTCTATCTGCACTGTGATTTTCATGCCAGGTGTACGTGAGGCCACAGTTGATCGGAAAAAATGGTTTGAAGCCTTAACTTGACACACTCCAGATGCATCTTCAGGCTGCATTGAGAATTTACTGTCGGGTGTAAACGGCGTCATTGCTGACTGGTTTCAGATTATGATAAGTAATTTCCCGATGGTCATTTGTGTTCTAAAATGACCTGGATACCCATAAGATATTGTGCTTCTACATGCAAGCTTGTTTTGAAGTCCATCAAATGGCTGCTTTTGTGTGATTATTGTGCCGCCTACTCATGTTGGGGTTCGCATTGGGTTGTGCTTTTATGAAATGGGAACTGTGAGTTGGCACCCTGGAGTTCTCAGCTCGAAGATATGAAAAAGTCTTTGCCTGTGCCTCAAAAATTCAATAAACTGCTTCATCCAGATTCGCACATTCCTTCAAGCCCCCGCAAGTGCAGAGCGAGGTCTAACTGTATGGTGCTGATCCGGAAAATCAGCTGTGTTGTGCTCTCTGTTTTCATCCCTATTATTTGCTCCCTCAGCTAGATCTCATGTCAGGGAAGCATGTCAAATTTGAATAACCTGTGTGCTCATCATTGTCATGCCCTGAATCTTCAGAAACTGTCGATAATGGATTGAACTTTCCAGAGTGATTTATTTTGAAAATCGGTTTTTCTTTGCTCCTGTACTTTATCTGGGGAGATGGTGCAGTCTTTCACCTGCTCTACTGGCCCTCGTATCATTGGGCCTCCTCAGAGAGAGTTCATGGAGTCACTGTACTGCGATACTGGGCAAAGGCAGGCTTATGAATGTTGAGCTTTACTTATGGAAGAATATGGAGATTTAGCTTCACAAAGGAGCTCCATCATCAGTCTTATTTGGGGAGGCAATTTAATTAAAATGTTCGGTTGGCTGGTCTTTTCAATTGTGTTGGAAAGATGACCGAAACCGTAGATGACATCTACAGCGGTACTAGTCTGATTTAAAGCCCCATCTCGATAATTGCAGAGAACCATTGTTTGATTCACATTTTCGGACCTCAGTCTTGCTGCCAGCAGCCCGCTCTTGCCACACAGTGAACGCTAGTGGAACCTACAGAGTGACTGCATGTAGTCTGCTGCAGTGTTCTCAGGTACAGTGTTTCCTAACGCACAGGGTCCAACTGACTTGTTCGTGTCTTTGTTGCCGATGTTTAATTCATGAGATGTGAATCATCAAAGCTAGCGTTGGAACTCTGTGCATGCTTGTAGCTGCCGTGCCGGTCTGCGTTGAGCTGAGGGATCTGTTGCTGTCTAAGGTTTGGAAGGCTGCTCTGTTTGTTTGATTGTCTGTGCTCTGCTGTGTGAATCCCTCAGGGAGCTTCATCATACAGCTCTGACTCAGAGCACAATTTGACTTAAAATCCCAGCAGTGAGAGCCTGAGAAAAATGGAAAGCTCTGTTATTGCCAAATTATCTGGTGCTAACATATTTGTTAAGCCTACTTATCAGCTTGTACATGACAGTAGTAGACTATAGCCTTCAACATTGCCTATGGGCCTTTTGAAACCTTGACAAAACAATAAATCATTCAAATTGGATTTTGCTGCTGACATGGATCACTCTGTGGCATATTTAGTATTGTCATTTACTGTCACTTCACAGTGTGTTTGGACTTGTATACATAATTATTGCAGTAGAATAATTCTGTATACTTCATTCTGATGCTATGAAGTCTACAATGCTTCCTTTTACTGGATGTTAAATTCATTCTGCCCTATTTCTTTAGCTACTTCTTAAATTTGGCCACTTTTCATACACAGAACAATATGAAGAAGAACTGGTTAAACGGGTTAGAAAGGCTAGTTCAACTTTCATCCATTTTAAAGGGAAAACTGTAGAGAAGGTGTATTCATTTCTTTTGACTGTGCTCCTCTGCGTTGCCATGACAGCGGCTGTGGGAGCAGGGCGGCTGTTGTCACAGGTTGTTTGTGCAGCTCTTGTGTTTATGAGTGGTCCTCAAAAGGACGCCCAGGAAAGTGGCACAGAGGGATGTAGCGTGGTCTAGTGCAGTTCTCTTCGCCAGCACCCCACACAGCCACTGAGTCCGGCACACAAGTAAGCCTCCGAGCCCCTAGGGAAGACCTCGCAACATTGTAAAGGATATCATTGCTTCTAGCATAAAGAGCCAAGACTAAGAGTGGTGGTGTGTATTGTGTGAAAAGTGCAGTGGTATCGACTGTGACTCATTCCATTTCTTCAAGTCCTGCAAAAGATTCTGCCTCCAGGGAAGAGGATGTGCAGTTCTCAGCGTTCTACCTGAGCAGGGGGAAGGCTGGCGCTGCAGATGGATCCCCAAGGTCAATCGCACCTCTTCACCGCCACTGCTCTCTCTCTGTCTCCAACAGTCCGCAGGCGATGCCCCGACCACACCTAAGTACACCAAGGACCACCGCGACATCTTCTTCCCCGCCTCGCTGCCGACGCCGGTCCTGCTCAGCCACGCCGCCTGCCACCCGCTGTCCGCCCAGGACGGCCAAGCCAAATCGGTGTACGAGCCCCTGAGCAAGCTGTCCAGACCTCCAGCCTCGGGCTTCCACGACCAGCCGCAGCACAGGAGAACAGCCGGCCACCCTGCTGCAGCCATGGCCTTCCTACCACACACAGGTACAGTAGCCCCCACTCTGCCATCTCTGACCACCAGTTGGTTATTTTGGTGGTGTTTGCCATGATGTAATGTATAAAAACATGTGACCAGCAATGATTGCGCTTTGGAAAGCAAATGCTTTTTTTTGAGTTGTAGTGCTGAGTCGTAGTTTAAAAGACATCTGTACTTCAGTTTATATGTGTGTGTGGTGTTTTAATTCCCAGGTGTATCCTGTGGTGGGCTGATGCCTCTGCTTGAGTAGGAAGTGAGGCTTTGAAGGTGTCTGTGCAGTTTGTGAGGACTCTGCCTTGCTCTTAGTCTAAATGACCAGCAGGGGGCACCTGTGGCCTTTCACAGCTCGGTTACATAAACTCTAGACCCTGGCCTGGTTTTATTTTGCCTTTTGGGTTTTGTCAGTCCCCCAATTAAGAGTTTTAGAGAGCTGTCTCATCCAGATTGTGATTTTTTTTTTTCTTTTGTTTATGTCTACATGAATTACTGGAGGGGTTTGGAATAATCATCTCTGATGCTCGTAATGAATATTTTGGTGGTGAATATGCATTTGCATTTAGTCTCATATTCACCACCTACAGTAAAAATACAACCCTTAAACCTAGTGTCTTCAGCCTGAACTCCCCTAATATTCTAGTGGATTTTAAACATTTGGGGGAAAATAAAAATAATATACCAACTTTGCCTGTGATTTAGGGACCTTGAATCTACTGTATGCATCCGCAGTATTTGTTAGTGTTAGAAAACTCCTTCACTTCTTTTTGAGCAAGCTTTCATTGCATTTCTGTTAGATGAGCACTGAGGAGCTATTGGATTTGGCTCTCGCCAGTTGGCTCACCTATTTTTTCCTGCTTTCACCTCACAGTCATGGTCTTTCTAGGTTTACAGTGATATCTGGGAACTATGGGTTACTTAAAGCCCCTAACCCCTAGCTATAAGAGAGCTATACATCTCTTAAACAGTGGATAACATGGATAAAAGGAAGATATAAAGAATCTTGAAAGATTATTACATAGGTTGTTGCTTATTAGGGGTATGACCCAAAATATCCTTACATTACTTGAATTTACTCAAAATCTACCCCAATTCAAGCTCACCTGAATCTGGGCCATAATTTATATTTTTCCATGATGTATTACCATACAAACAAATAATGTAACATAAGCTTTTTCCACATTTGCAAACATAATCAAAAATACAAATTTAATAGGGATGTAACAATACATTCAGCTAACGGTTCAGTTCAATACACATACTGGGTTCACGGTTCAATATTATCACAATTTTTGAGCAAAACCTTAATGAAGATAGTTACGACTTACATTTTTTTTTTTATTTCTTAGGGAAAACAAAAACAAAACAAAAGTTCTGTAAATGTAATACTTTTTCACAGCTTTTTTAATGCCAGCCAAAATAGAACTTAAGTTCAAATTAATCCACAAATAAGAAGTATACATCTGCGCAACCAGGGAAATGTGTCACTTGAGAAGTAGTACAAAGAGAAATAGTTACATTTATAAGACCTCTGAAACCATATTTAAGATTCAAACTTGACATTTAACCATACAGCGGTGGCTGGAGTTCTTCATTGCGTTGTCATACATAGTGCAGCATGTTGCTAGTGTTACCTGTAAGGAAAGGCTCTGGTACAGTTCTTGCCAACAGTCTTTGTCTTGTTGTTTTCTTCCTTAATTGGAAACCCACAATGCAGCCACACAGCAAACTATTTCTCAAGAGGTCCTTAAGTTATTAATGTTTTAAGACCTTTGAAGGTTGTGCAAACACATATGCAAAAGGATGTGTGCATGAACATACACACACACACACACACACACACATCTGGCATCAGGCAACACTGCACTGATGTGTACTATTGTAATGGTATAGGCAACATTAAAGGAGAAACTAGAGAGGTGGATTATTGTATTGGTTTTCATTGATGTTAGACACGTATATGCATACTCAACTCCTGTGCAGACTGTCAAAACAACTTTCCTCTTGGAGGATAATAAAGTATCTAAATAAAATCTAATCTAAAAAGCAGCATGACCCTCATCAGTATGCTTAAAATGCTTCATTCTTGAATTCTACCTGAGGGGCAGAAGAAAGTCAAGCCTGTATAAGATAAAAATGAAGTAGCTTGTCTGATCGCAATAGTTGTGTATTTCAGTTATTACTTTTTGTGTGTGTATGTTTGATTTAGTTCACATAAACTCATTTCACATTAGTGCCTACTGAAGATGGAAGTGAACTCAATACATTGAATCACTCCAACAGACCTTTAAGACCACTACTAGGAATCAAGGCTTGATACACGTTATTTATTTGTGCTAAAATCGTCAGCACTTATTCCGCCATCTTTATGCTTATAGTCCATTGGATTCTACATCAATTACAAATAGTTAGGTTCTGCATATTTTGACTGTTTAATGTACAATAACTAGCAATTTTGTCACTGTTTATTTGCTGTAAAAGTCCAAAGATAGCTAAAAAAAAAGAAATCCAAAAATAATTTTGCTACAATTGTCTTTGTTAGCGAGGGATCTTATTAGATCATTTATTAAAGTAAAATTGTGGTAATTTGTGACATTTGGGAGACCCATCCTTTGTATTCATTTTATAAAAAAAAAAACAAATCCGTACCATGTCCTACATGTATCGCCTTGCCGTATTGTGACAGTGTGTTTTGTCCACAGAGGAGCGAGAGGAGCCCTCAGAGGGACTTTCATACCGACAGCAGGAGTCTCACCTTTGTCAACAAATGAAACTCGCCACTGTATCCCAAGGGCAAGAAATGACAGCAGGCTGGTACCAGGAGGAGCCTGCCGCATGTAGCACCGCGCAACTTTGCCCAGGTCAGAACCTCTCGGATTAGAGGTGGGGTAGGAAAAGGTGACAGGGGGATAAACGGATTGAATTAATAATTAAATTGTCTAATTAGTAGAATTTTCACTGACTTTCTAAACCTTCAAAACGTTCTGATATTTAGAAATGGCCCTCTTGTTTCATCTATTTCTTCTTCTTTCTTTTTTTTCAGACCAGCAGCAGTATGCCAGCAATGAGCAGTCCAAGCTTCCAGACCCCAGCCGTATCCGCTCTCGTATCCCACCCAACATGCCAAAGCTTTTCATCCCTTCCACGGTTACCAAGTTCCCACCAGAGATCACAGTAACGCCTCCTACGCCCACGCTGCTCTCCCCCAAAGGCAGCATCTCAGAAGAAACCAAACAGAGACTTAAGGTATTCTGTCTGCCTCTAAAATGCAAATGCCTGTGGTTCTGTGTCTGTGTGTCCGTGTGTGTGCGCGTGTCTGTCTGTCTGTCTGTCTGTGTGTGTGTGTGTGTGTGTCTGCCTGTGTATGTGTATGTGTGTGACCATGCATAACCACATGCACAGCGCTCTCAACTCCTCTCCTGTAGTCAGTCGAATGCCTGTCTGAGACCCAACAGTGCCCCCTGCTGTTTGTGCCCGTACAGAACGTCATCTTGTCCTCCCAGTCTGCAGCCACAGTCAAGAAGGACACGCTGAGCCAGCCGGCGCTGGAGGTGCAGGAGACGTCCAGCCAGGAGTCGTCTCTGGAGAGCGAGTCGGACGAGGAGGACGATTACATGGACATCTGAGCCTCCCGCTGAAAACCGACCGGCGCCCGGGCCACGCTCCTCGCAGCTCGGCCTCTGACTTTGCCAAACCCCCCCACCCCCCACCCCCGTGCCCCTGTCTTAAGATAACGGAATGGTACATGTCGCTGCAGCTAACGTGTCTTTGTTGATGCTATTGTTCTCTCTCGTGCGTTAAGAAATGGTAAAAGAAAAAAAAATGCAAAAGAAAAAAGGCACTCCCGAACTGAGAAAATGCAGTATTCCCGTCGCCTGTCATGTCACTGTTTTGCTCTGGTTGTCAGCGGTGATGGTGGATGACAGGCGATGTCTTCGGTTTCACAGCATGTCTGTAACGTGCCATTTATGCGTATGGCACAGCAGCTAAAAGAGCTTTCCTGTACTCACTGAAAACGGGAAGCGCTATAAAAGAACAACTTATCAACTGTATGCTGGATCTGGCGAAGCGGGCTTCTGGCCTGCGGAGCCGTCCAGCCCTTTGTTTATGCATCTTTTCTGATGTCGTATGCTAATTGTATCTCTAAGCTGCAGCTAAATCCTCGTCTTGAGAACTCTACATCTCCGATCTGAGGTGCTTCAATCCGGACTGGCGCTCAGCAGCATGTACCTGCTGTCAACCACTTTGACCATTTACATAGGCATGATAATTTAATCTGCGAGGCACTTGCATTGATACATGACATATTTCAATGGACGCAAAGGTGAAATGAGGACAATCAGCTGCATTCGAAGTTTGTCTGTGGGGCCGCTGCGCCGCACGGCCTCCTAACCTGTAGCAGATTGGATATGTTTACACTTAACATTTGGGATGTCTTTCATTTGTCACTTAATTTTGTGCTATTTTTGTACTCACTGTATTTCTTGTAATATTTTGTCCAATATATATTTTTTCTTTTGTGTGCATTTGTAGCTAAGAGGAACAGTTCTTACCAGGAAGAAGTCCTGTCACCAGCATTGATCAGAATGATATAGAAAGGGAGTTGGTTTCGATTATTAGAAATTAGCTTTTGTACATATCATAATCCAAATATCTTTCCAATGTGACTGCTCTAATGGTCTGGGTATTGAGTTAAGCTGTGGAGGTGTGCGTGTGAGAGAGTGTGAAGGTTAGGGTTAGGGTTAGGGTCACTTCAATTCCAATCAACTCAGGAAACTATGGACAGGACTAGTTACTGGACACATTCATGTGATCTCTTTTATTTCCTGAATTCAGTGGAATTGAAATGCAGGCTGAGGAAAACCTTATAATACAGATGCCTTTCCAATGGAACCATTTTGGTAAATTCGTCAAAATTCTAGCTTAACTCAGAGGAAGACAACAGAATGTTTTTTTACAGATTGTTTTCTATAAAAAGAAGGATATTTACTGATTATGTTTCTTGAAAGCCGTCTATAAAGACTTTTTAAAAAGGACACAAATGAATAACTAAACAGTATCACCCTTGACAAAACTGTTGGGAGTTTGTATTTTTTTGTTTATTTGTTTGTTTTTTGTTTTTTGGTGTAAGATACTTTTATATTCTACTGCTGAGCTTCTTCTGGGAATGTATCATGGCTAAGAGGTGACTGGGCTCAAGGCTTTTGTTCTGCTCTGTCCCCTTAGCTCAGGCTACTGGAGGGGAACTGTTCTCTACATTTGGACTGATTGCGTATAAGATGTCACAAACCAAAAATATATTTGAGAAACACGTACCTGTGCTGTGTGCTAATTAAATTGCCCTCAAAGTCTGCAGAAAATCTTTCCCTGCAAGGGTCTTTTACATATATTTATAATGACTATTATTGCATTCATTTAGAGTTGGGTAAGATGCAAGTGTAATTTCATTATGCCTCTGGCTGTTTCCACAGTAAATGGACTATTTGAATTGTGCCTGCAACTCCCATCAGATGAGGATGGACAACATGTAAGGATCAAACTTCATTCTATATAATCTAATCAAGTCACAGAGATGAAGTACCTAACTTTTGGCCAACATATATTACTACACTATACTTGCCACATATTCATTTTTAAGTTTAGATCAGACAAATGCTTTGTTTGTTTTTTCCCTCACTTGCCCATCAGAGAAGGCATTCATTGACAAAACTGTGACCTTAAAAAAGGTCTTTTCGTAGTCTACACTGTATAGTAACATCACTTCTTGATTTGCAAATTTCAGTAATGATCTTTTATGGCATGATATGAGCATGAAAGAAAACATTTTCTGACATTCATTTACAATTTTAGCTCATTTATTTCGGCATGATAATAATGGGTATAATATCCGTTGTCACAGTAGGGAAACGGTTATATGTAATTTGTCCATTTATGATATTGAAAGGACAAGAAAGAAATTGTGTTACCAAGACTACATCAGATATGACGGTGGTTTGTGTCTTAGCCTCTACCGCAAAATCTCTCCAGTGTGCCGAGGCCTTCTGGAGTCCGAGGGAAAACGTCTATGGCTGCCACAACTACAACTACAGTGCATTATAAGGGCTCTCATAAGGAATTATAATGCATCCATAATGCTTATGACCATGCTTCTGTTCATAAAACAAATATTTTGTAAGCATGATGTCTTTATAAACATGGTCAAAAGGCATTTTGAGTTAATTATAATTCCTTATGGGGGGAATGTGGTCGTCATAAAGTGTTACTGCCAGTTTGACTACTTTCATCTATCAAACTTAGTAGCAGTAGAATATCACAAACTAAGGAGTGTGATTTATGAGTAAATTATAGGGCTATTAAGGACCAGGAAAATAAATGGCATGTTTTCCCAACCATGGATGTAAGAGCTGAGGTTTTTATTATGTTTTGAAATCATGAAAAGCAACATTCGGCTTCATTTACTGCCAAGGCAGAGTCTGGCATGTAAGCAGTGAGGTACGACATTATCTGAGCATGGCTTCAGTTCTTACAGTATTATAAAGCTCTTATAGTTTCACTTATTTGACAGCAGCATTCGTCTTTCAGTTCCATTAGACTATGCTTTAGTCTGCTAATGCTCTCATATCGCCAAAGTGATTATGCGTGTGTGTGTGTGTGTGTCCTGATTTCACTTTCTGTCAGAAAAAAGGATATAGATTTCAAGAACTGGTTTGTAAAATTACAAGGCCTCAAATATGCTAATGACCTTTGGCTGGAGGATTCATTTTGAATGTTGTTTTAAATTAACTTACAACAAAAAGTCAGGTGCAGCCCAGACCAATTGGGACTTTATATAAAACTGAGAACCATGTTATTTAAATTCCATCAATAACATTAATATTTGATCCGGACAATGAATTCTCTATTAGCTGGAAGTAAAATACAGATAATATCCAAACAACATAATTTGTGTCAAGATGAAACAATCCTGATGATTAAAACTAAAATTAAGAACTATCCAAAAATGTTTCATTACAAGATGGGCATTAGTGTAAATTATCTTCCCCTTAGTTGTTTTTGAAACTTGAAAGATGAGGAAAAACATCCTCTTATTTCAGTCACCATGCCCCCTATGGAGCTGTGGTGTTTTTCTTGTCCCCACTCGCCCCTGTAGCCGGCAGACCACCCTGTTGCCCACATTGACTTTGTGGTCAAAGGGCTTGTACACTCTGGTGTGAAGTCTCCGACACGAGGGAAGTCATTAGTCTTCATTAGCAACTTCCAGGAGTTTCTTATGAAGTGCTGTGAAATTGTCATTTGCCCCTTTGCCAGGCAAGCTAGATTTGAGGTTTGTTTTCTTATGTGGCAGACCAAATGTGTGCTCGCCCAACCCCTAGTTTCACTATGTGACATCACGCTCACTCCTAATTTGGGATGTCAGAGAGGGCATTTCAACACGGTCTTTCTCAATTCTATCATCAAAAAAAGGTTTATTTTTGTATCTGCTCTGCAAAGTCTGAATGGGATCTAAATGAATATAATAAAATCCTATAAATTATAAAACTTCCTGTTGAGCAAACTAGCTACTTTACCTTGTGATTTCATCTTATGAGCTCAAAAATTCATGCTGGTGTTTTTTGTTGCCATTATTTGTATTCATACCTTCAGAATCAAATACTGTGCTGTGCCAGCAGATCCACAGAAGATTAGACATGGGGCTGTGAATCCGTTCTAATCACACCACAGGATAGAAAAGCAGAGGAACTGAAATTGTGATGGACCTGTTGTCAGGTAGAGACATTTCTCCTGTGATGTGTGATTGTTCGGTCTCCTGCGACATCAGGTTGTTTCCAGCCAGCGGCTGCTACCTCTACAAACCCCTCAAAGTGGCCAATTAAGCATCAAAAGGGCATGCTGCATGGCTAATGTGAGCGAAAGGTGTGAGATTTCTCGTCAGTCCACTCCAGGGGCTCTTTATTGGGCTGCTAGAGAGCCGTCTGATCCTTGGGACCTGGCTGTGTATTGGCAGCTGTTAACTGCTGAGCACAAGGGGATCTGTGCAGTTAAAGCAAATGGCCACAGACTGACACCTGGGAGGTAGAACATCCCTGCTGAAGGTGATCACTGAGCAGACAGGGAGAGACTCAGGTAAAATAGAAGAAAAAAGAGGCTTGTACAGGCATTAGTCATGGGGGGTTTCGTCTGAGTAGGGGTATCAGCTGACCTTGTATCATTGCTTGATACTGAGGATATCTGTGGTTAGTTGTGAGTGTGCTATCTACTGTAGGAATCCTGCGATCATCTCTTTTCATTCACTCTTCCCTGGTAAACATTAGTAATGAGCAAAACTCATATACAGTATTTGACAATTTATCAGACAAGATATCGTCGTTGGCCCGCTCAGTGTCTCACATGGGTGCGTCTGATACCCATAAAGAGGAGGAAATGAGTGATGGGCCTTAGACAAAATCCACCTGGTTTGTGGTTTGCCCTACCAGTCATAGTCAGTCTCAGAATAGAATAGAACAGAATAGGAAACTCTAATGTCCTCATTGAGGCAATTTGTTTCAAAACTTAAAAAACAGTTTCAACATTTAGCACACAATAGTATCACATGGTAAAAGTGGAATCACCTATTGAAATCAAATACTATACTGTATTATACTGTGCAGTAATAATACAGTTTCAGAGCTTCAGTGCTTTGTTGTCAACAACCCTCAGGTGACAAACACAGCAAGATAAAGTACATGCAATTTAAAACTGTACATGTCTGGATAAAGTGCGTACTATGAAGTGCACACTCCATAATGTAGCATCCTATTTAACTGCAGAATAGGTCAAAACATCATGAGTTAAATCATTTTAAAAGTAGTAATGATCAAAATAAAAACAAGCAAGTTAAACAAGTTAAAGTGCATGTTGTTCGTAGCGTGTAGGACTGGAGGGCATTAAATCGCTGTTTTTATGGCCCCAGCTTATCCACTGTGTAACGGCTGAAGGGATGAATGAGTTTCTGGTTGTATTTGTTTTAGTCTGTGGACATCTGAACCTGCGGCCAGATGGTAGAACCTCAAACTCGTGATTAAGGGAAAGGTTATGGGAAATGTCTATCGCCATCTCGTCTGCCATTTTGGTCTCTCTGCTGCTCGCCTTTGACTTTCCCCACATATCTTTACCATCCTACCCAGTCTTCTCCAGACTGCTATCTCTCTGACGTGTCATCCAAGTCCAAATCCCCCGAGGCAAGCTGTTACATACGACAGCGGCCCCTGCCTTTGTCCCCGGGCCACGTACCGAAGCCTCACCAGTCCCACCTGTCACCTCCTGACCCGGCGTGTAATGGGATTGACACTGCCGCTGCTGAAATGTACACCTCGGCTCTGCCGCTGACACACTCGCTCGCTAAAGCCGGACGGGTCATCTCCCGAGGATTTACCGCCAAAATCTCTCCATTTCTTGTGTTATCTGTTCTCTCCTGAACACACAAAGAGCTGTGTGATCTCTTCTCCCCGTGAAAGGGTTGAAGGGGATCCCCAGACCCTGAGAACAGACCGCTCAGAGGTCTCTGGGAAGCAGGAGTTTGCCCCTCAGAAGTGCTAAGTGAGGAGAGCCACACTGAACCTGTGATTAATAACTCCTCGACAACAATTGGCTTCACATAAGGAGGATAAAAACACATCGCACTTCCTCAAGGCCAAAGTTCTGCCACCAAGTTGGCTCTCCACACCAGGGGGGATTACTGGGACAGTCCTGCAGCAGGGCTTTAACCCCATTCGGCATTTAACATGAGCTATGCCCGAGTACTAAAGTGGTTGTACAAGAGCTCTGCATCTCAAGTGCATTTTGTTGATGGCACCATTATTACCACCGTGCCATTATCCTGTTTTATTCTACATCGACCCAACACAGGACCCTTCAACAGACTAATCAATATTTTCACAGGCAAGACTCTCTGGTTGTAAACATCTCTTTATGCACACTTAACTGCTGATTCTTCAGATAGCTGCGCTCACTTAGAAAGTGGGGAAACATTCATCAGGCTATTTTGCTTTGTTGCACAAATTGCTGTTGAAGTGAAATTCCGGCTCTGGCAACTGAGCCGTTATCCATACAGTTGCTGGGAGACGAGCAGCAAAAGATGCCATTCTGTTAGAGAACTGAGAGCACAGAAGGTATTGTATGCAATATGCAAACGTGAGAATACAATGAGAAAAGTAACTGCAAGTGTTGGGACTGTACCAGGAGAGGCTGCATGAGACATGAAAGTCATGCAAGTCAATTCAGATTTTGATGTCAAGAGTGGGAACTTGGTTCAGTTATTGTGAATGCAGGTCCTCTATGCTAATAGCTGCAGTGTTTAGCATTTGTTTTGCCTGTGGTAACAGGGTATGATACAGGCGGAGACAGCCTGTGAATGACACTCGTGGATTTGCCTGGCTGTGGATGGTGGGAGGATGGTTGGGTTGTTGTGGCAGGTCTTTATTCTCCCTCCCTCCTGTCCCATTCAAGGCTGACTTGGGCTTGTGGTGCTAACTGGCTGTTAATTGCTAGCCTATACACTGGCTTTCTCCACACTGAGAACCCAGGTCCTTCAGGGGA
The DNA here is from genome assembly GCF_048128805.1 of Centroberyx gerrardi. Lineage (NCBI taxonomy): Eukaryota > Metazoa > Chordata > Actinopteri > Beryciformes > Berycidae > Centroberyx > Centroberyx gerrardi. The sequence goes on from NC_136004.1 coordinate 11,223,940, forward strand.
AACTAGCCTAATGAGATTATCTATCAGAGCAGGGGCTTGTCTAGACTCCCCAATACACAACCCCCGCTGCCGGCAGCCCGCAGCCAGCACAAGACGCCCCCAGGTAAAAGTTACCTGGAGGAAGACTGCATGTTATCATCACGCCATTATGGGTTTACACAGAGTTTCCCACCCACTTCTCAATTTCTATGATGGGGAACAGGCCGAAGCTGAGACATTTGGGAAAAGTGTAAAGGTGATCAGATGTTAGATATTAGAAAATGTTGAAATTACTATCATTTTATGCAATTCTAAATGAATATATTGGATTTGTACAATGATAAATGTGAGTGTTACGTTTCTATATTCAACAGACTCTCAGAGACAGAAAATACTCCTATTTTGAGCAAATAATGAATCCTTTCATGTAAAATGCTAAATAAAATGGATTATCTCACTTGAATGTGCCTTCTCCTGTATTTCTATCAGTTGTGTTAAATTAATCATAATGGATATTTTACCACATTGCATGAAGACACTAAATGGGGGGTTTGTGTGCGGTTATGTCTGTGTGAATGATATTTACACTGATTTTGGTGCCGCTGGAAGCCCCGATCTGCAGCAGGGAAGCCCGTCCATATTTGTTTAAAAGTCTCTTAGCAGTTAATAAAGATGCATTTCCTCCGACCCCCTTCCTGTGGGGACGGTATCAAGGCTCTGTTAAGTCTCTTTGATTTCCAGCGCCCTCCAATCACAGTGGGACACTGACTCATCATTGTGTCACTTCAAAGCCTGGGAATGGCTCTCCTGACCCCACCCACTGCAGGGCTCCCCTTAAAAGTCATGGACACCCCATCCTGCAGGACTGAAGATCTCTTACTTATCTGGTGCCACAAGACTGCCTGACTTATACTCCCTGAACCACTGGATTTACACAGAAGGCAGATGAGCGAGGAGGGAGCGCAGACCTAAACCAACACTTTGGATATCATTGATAACTGGATTGCTGATCGGCCCTCAGTGCATGAACCTTTTCCAGCTCTGCCTGTGCCGCCACTCAATCTGAAGAATGCAGTCCATCAGAGGTGAGTACAGTTTTCTGACCATCCAGCCTTCATTGGATTTCCACTGGATTTTTCCATCAAAAGCTCCAATTTCCTAATTAGTTTTGGAAGGATTAGTCACAGCTGTGTATTTCTTATCTTTATCACAGATAACTCAAATATCTTCACAGTTACTAAAGCATGGCTATGATGAATCTCGCTTCTTTACTAGACTTGAAGCCCAGCTTCAGCGGCCCCCCTCCATCCTCCATGGCTGCTGGCCCCGATGCCTATCTGCAGGGCAGCATCAGGATGACTCTGGAGGACCCCGACCTCTGGAAGTCCTTTCATGAGATAGGAACGGAGATGATCATCACTAAGCCGGGCAGGTAAGACGAGCAGGAAAATTACATTCACCAGTCAAAAATGTTGGAAAACTACTCCAGTCATCATCACTCTAATGTCATTGTGATTGTTTGAAAGGGATATTTTATTGTCTATGGCTCTATGCTTATATTAACTCATGTATCCACTTGTGTTTTTTTTACAGGAGAATGTTTCCACACTGTAAAATTAATCTCTCTGGCCTGATTCCATGTGCCAAGTACATCTTATTGGTTGACATGGTTCCTGAGGATGGCTTCAGGTATAAGGTAAGACAACAAGAGATTTATCATTAATTTATAAAACACTAAAATCAGAATAGTAAAAGAAAGTAATATTTGTAGTACTTTTACTTTTTACCACACAGTTCAAAAAGTGAAAACAAGTCAAAATTTTAGCCTTGATTTATAGCAACCATGGCATTGGCCATAGTTTCCCCTGAGTGCTTACTGGTATCCTCAGTCAAGACTCAGCCCCATCCCCTCTTTATCACCCCCCCACCCGCCCCCCTCCCCTGACATTGCACATCAAAGGCTGTTATCTCTTCCTGTTTTTCTATCCCCTGCTGGGAGCCCACTGTACTAGCCCCCTATCTCCGTGGGTGGTAGTGGCCAACCATCACTCTCCACTCCATCGTCCCCCTCGCACTGTGGGAAGGGAAGACGGTGCTCCTCCGTAAATCACCTTATTGTATGACAGATTAGCCTAATGATGCTTTGACTCTCTGTCTCCTTCCAGTGGAATAAAGAGAAATGGGAGGTGGCGGGAAAAGCGGAGCCCCAGCCTCCCTGCAGGACCTACCTCCACCCAGACTCTCCAGCCCCGGGGAGCCACTGGATGAAGCAGTCCGTCTCCTTCCTCAAGCTCAAGCTCACCAACAATACGCTAGACCAGCACGGCCATGTAAGTAACATGAATCAAAGTGGATCGCGCTAGCAGCCATTCCTCATTTCCAAATGATATCCACCATGTAAAGAAAGTGACTCACACAATGATTGACAGCAGCAAATTCAAACAAAGGATGGTGCTTTTTAAAGGATAGTGGGTAATTTAAATCCTTGGTTGACAAATGATAACACTGCTACAGACTGCTACAGACTTATTCCCCCCACAAAATGGATACTTTGGGAAGTGTGCAGTGCAGCTGAAAGTGGCTTAAAATGAAAGGACTCAGACCTTGATCCAACTCTTCCTCTCTTTGCAGATCATTTTGCACTCTATGCATCGCTACCACCCGCGCTTCCACATCATTCAGGCCGATGATCTGTTCAGCGTCCGCTGGAGTGTCTTCCAGACCTTCACCTTCCCTGAAACTTCCTTCACAGCAGTCACTGCCTACCAGAACACTAAGGTCAGTCTCCTTTTTAACTGCAAGCCAATGCCAGCTATTGGTGAGGAAATCACACAACACTAAGATTTACCTAACCTAATATAATAACTGAATTGATGTTGCCTCCCCTCAGATAACAAAGCTGAAGATAGATCACAACCCATTTGCGAAAGGTTTCCGGGATGAAGGAACGAATACAAAAAGGTTGGTATGGTAGTTTTCACATAGGCTGTTTTGTCTTGATGCTTGAATGACTATTAACCTGAGCATTCAGGAGTGTATTTAGTATTGCTTTAATAAACCTGATGTTTCTCTGCAGGCGTGCAAACAAGAACCCAGCCTGCCCTGAAAAGCGAGCCAAGACGACTGGCGCTCTGAACAGAGAGTCTGAAGAAGACAGTCCTCCAGGTACTGACTCTAGACTCTTCTTCTGCTCATGCTTTTTTGTGTTGTTGTGCTCTGTACTGTAAGTTGATCTGATGATTCGTGTCTGACATTTGTGTCTGATTTGTGTGTGGCAGATTTCTGCCGGTCGTCATACGAGGGTTACGAGGGGGAGGAAGGAGATCTGCCGAAAAGGAAAGAGGTTGATGCAGTCAAGGAGGAGCGCTACTCCCCTTGGGCTGCTGAGAGGGAGCACAGTGTGAGGACTGAATCCCCTGCTGGGACAGACACCAGGGACATGTACAACACAGAGCAGCTTGTGCCGGCACCAGCCTCCTACCAGCCTTACAGGTGAGCACCACTGAAGTGATACACATCCTCTGAAACATACAAGAACTTAGTCTCGTCACAGCAAACACGCCACCCACAAATCACTGACGACATTCCCTTTGCTCTCCAGGTTCCACGAATACGGAAAGTCCCCGTCTCCCTCCTCCAGCATCGGCAGCAGTAACGGAGGATCGGGACGCAGCAGCTTTGAGTCCCGGGTCCCTGACGTCGCCACCGTCCCCGAGCACGAGTCTTCAAAGTCCCGCACGCACGAGATGGGCCCGTCCCCCTGCGGCCCCCAGCCCCTCCCCGGCCACCAGGACTACACCGGGGTGCTGAACATGACCATGGCCCAGGCCGGCAAGCCGGGGGTGCTGGGCCACCACATCTACGGCCCCTACGGCGCTGAGCAGCCGCTGGGCCAGTGGAGCGGCCCCGGCCCCGCCCAGTACCCCCCTCCCCACCACCTGGCCGCCGACTACACCGCGCAAGCCGTGCACCACGGCTATCACCATGGCAACGTGGCCGAGTGGAGCCAGTACCCGCTCTTCTCCTATTCCTGCTGGTGAAAGAGTCTTCGGTGAGGAGAAACACTGTACTGACTGAGAGTGACTGTGCAGACGCTGCTGTGTGCCATCTTGCAACAATGTTGATCCAGTGCTCACAGCTATGAGAATGCATGCCCAGACACGGCCGAGGGCCAGACGCCTGCCTGTGTCAAGAACGGAAAGACTGAAAGATGAGAAGAAGTAAGGAGCAGCCCGTCACTGTCTTATGTCCAGACTGGCTGCACTGACTGCTGCTGTCACAGCAGGTTTCGGTCTGCAGTGCTGACTGCAACTAGAGTGCAGTAGGCCTATGTCATGCTAATTGGTTGTCTTATTGTTGAATTGTCTATTTATTTTGTATTTGAATTGAAGTTCATCTCCAAGTTTAAATATTATTTTTGTAAAAAAAAGTAGAAATTAAGAAAGAATGAATAAAAACATTGGTGTGCAATTAATTTCTGTCTTGAAATATGTGATGTGATCTGAAAATAAAAACCTAAAAGTCACAATGATTTTGAGTTTTCCTTTGTGTAAACAGACTTTCCACTGGATTTCCATATATGTTTTCCATCACAATTCGATACACAGCTCCATTTACTGAACGATTAAAATCAATGAATGAATGAGAATAGAGCGCATGGTAACAGCTTTTCAGATCGTCCTGTGTTGAAGACAGCAGCGTCCTCTGCAGTAAACATCTGAATGCCTGGTACCTGGCCACCTCTGAAAACCAATACATCCTGTGGCTGTGTGTTTGTATTTCCTCTTTGTTGATCTAATGGGGACCACACTCTAGTTTCGACTGGCCCAGCATGCATTAAAGACCCTGCATTATTGTGGCTCTGGGAGGGGGAAAGGCTCACCTGCTGAGGTTTACCCACCGGCATCATAAAGCATTGCACGACTATCGTTCTCCATGTCAATGAGCGTTAAAAAGCATGAAAATGGGGGGCTGTTGGCTCCCTTTCACAACTGAAAAACACAAGGCTGCGCTCATCACCCCCACCCTGGGTGGATATGAGCTGCTAATGACTGTTGTAAAGGCCGGGGGGGGGGCGAAGGGGGGTGTCATCCTCCTCGTGTGATGTGGGCTTTTATTCAGCGCAATTCATTATCTTGCAGGCTTCTTGAACCATTAGAGCCATATGTCCGGCCCCTTTCTCCTTCGCCACAGGCTTCCCCCCAGCTGTATGATGCACACAGTTTATTTACACAGTTTAATGAGGAAAGAGAATGGAGATCTGTCTTGGATTCTGTGCCGCTCCGTCGCACTCAGGTCCCTCATTCTGGTCATTACTGATTATTAGATGTGCTGATACAGTCTTGGGAGAGAAGGTCAGCGTAATGAAGTTCACATTCGGAGTAATTATATTGCTAAGATGTCAGACTTGCTCCCAAGTTCTTAATGCACATAACCTGTATTTTGGTTTTGTCAGAACATGTGATCTTACAAAGACACAATACAAGGGCTCAGTGTAAAATACAAGATTGAATTTCAGCTTTGCTAAAAACCAATAATGATACAAGCTGTGAATATTCAGGTGATACTCATGTACTTGTACTTCACAAATGTAACATTTAGAGTTAGATGAACTTGAGTTTTTTGGAACATCTGCACTCACAAATAAAGTGTACATTACTGTATTTCTGTGTGTATCCTAACCCTAACCCTAACCTGAATAATCTATTCTAATTTTACAGCCAAACCTATATTAATGACAACATTCTCTACTATGTTCTACGGCGATGCTCCTTGATCATACATAGCAGAATGTTACATACATGATTTGCGCTCCAGAGTCATACTGATGCCAAGTAAGGACGCCTATAATGTTTTCTTACTGTTGCTCTCACCGTGAGTCACTTTGAATGGGAGCATCAGCTAAATGCCTAAAAGGTGATGCAGCATGGAGGTTGAGCTGTGTCACAGGTTGGGGCTGCGGGGTCGGCGCACTCCCTACATGGCCCGGAGGAATATGTCAAATGGTGAAGAGGAGCATTTCCGAGTGCAGAGCTCCTTCACAGGTGACTCTTAACCTTCTTCGTTCATCGCTGCTCTGACTTCCTGCCCTGACAAGTTGACTCAGGCTCACCATATGCAGCCTACGCAGCAGGAGAAACAACAAGAATGAAAGCAAGGGAGGGAGCACTTAGTAAAAAAACTCCCTAGACACTCACATCCAAGACCCATCCATTGGGTTTAAACTGCGCAGTGCTAGACCAATGGGCAATTTAGGGCTTTTAATTGTTCAGATAATGGGCAAGCAAAGAGCAGCAGATCGACCTGCACTCAGATGTCTGTAAAGGCCGCTGACGAGGTTAAGTGCACGACATATGTCTTAACTATCCCCCAGGGGGTAATGGTTTCAGAATGAATAGATTGCTATTTACAGACGCATGAACATAAACATAGCAGATTGTTGAAGCGAGATGTCCAGCGCTGGTGTCAGCAGGCCCCAGCAGACAACTTGGAGGGGGCCGGCACAACAGTGTGAAAGAGAGAGGGGGCCACTCACTTAGGGCTGGCGGGGGGTAACAGATGTAGATGAAACAGTCTCAGAGAGGAAAGCAGCAGTCAAGCTTCATAAAGTCAATGGACCGTAGGGCCAAATGGAGAGGAACTGGTGGAGACTGGGCGGGATAAAGGGCATAAGGCAGCAGCCGACACAGCCTGCTCCAGCCTGCTTAGTTACTGTCATTTCAGTCACAGCTCAAATGAGGAAGACAATGATCGCTGGGAATTTTCTTTTCAGTTGCATTTATGAAATTATGCTGAATTACACAAATATAAGACAGCTATGTGAAACATCAGGAAAGAGTAAAAGTACACGTTCTAGAACCCAATCAAAGTGCACACATGACAAATTCAATATATTACTAATTTTATTAAACTTCAAACTATGCCCATGGATAGGATAACTTAACTTGCATAATCTGACCCCATGTGTGACAGTGTGTTCCAATGCATTGTATTTTCCCGTTGAGACATAACTTTCATTATGTGAAAAAGAACATTTTGAAACTTTCCATAATTGTTATTTGAGTCTTCCCATGACACAGAAATAATGTATGCATAGTGGTATGGATGTCATAAAACTCTGCCAATACAAATATTCTAATGGAATTCTTTTGTGCGCTCTTTGGATTATGCCATGGAATGGCTTACATTAAAGTGATAGATCAATGAGAGGATAGCAATAAAAACCATTACCATACTGGTTTGGCTTCACCACACAAAACAGCTGTTGTAAATGTATATCATTAATTTACAAACATGGCAACATATTGTGAGGTGAGGTCTACAACCTGTAGCACCAGTGCCTCATCATTCAGGTACCAACCATAATCAATTTAACAGTGTTTTGACCTTAAACCTTGATATGAGAGGCACAATACCTAAGGCCTATCTCTATCAAAACAAAACAAAACAAAATGCACAACACAGGTTCAGTGTAGCCACAAAAACAAGGCACAATGTTAAAATTCATCACTTCATGAGTAACAGCTTAATGATTACTTTTAGGTGGATGTGTTAGTACCTCCACTCTAGCTTTTGGCAAAAACCAGTAGTTGCCAGGCCCGAGATGTGAACAAAATAGTTTTAAAAAGTCAACAGACTATCCATTAATGTCAGAATTTGACAATTCAGTTAACTAACTTGTTAACGCTTTGATGGCCATTACAAAAGGTGACAGCTGCCAATAACATTCTAAACAACCAAGTCTGAACTAATTTTAGAAGAAAATCCTATATCAAAAATTGTATTTAAAAGAACAACCATGATCAGCTGAGAGTTCTCCATGTTATCACATTATTGCATAGCCAGTATTGCTCACTGCCTCATTGCTCAGTGACAAACAACGCAGGAACAGCTCCAGTGACAGACAAGAAAATGAGGGATCAGCTATGAACAGCCATGTAAGCATTTACATGTGAGTGGGCCAAGGGGTTCATGGACGGAGTGTGATTATATAAGTACACATATTTGAGGAATAACAAATAAGTGTCTAAAGGCCATGAATGACACTTTGGTTCAGAGGCACTCAAAGTGGTCAACATGCAAGGAGGAAACAACGCTGCCATAACCACTGTGACAAAAATGTGGGGAAAATATCCCCAAGGTACTTCTGCTTAGGACATGCTGAATAACTAAGTGCCTGACAGTCTCCAGTCCCCATAGATTCCTTTCCAACAATGCCGCCTCTCGACAGCTGAGACACAGATTAGTCCTCGCTGGAGTCCTCCGAGTTGTCCATGTCCACGTCTTCCCATGAGGCCTTGGTGCGCTGATCCCAGCTTCTGGCCTGGCCAATCACAGCTGGGGGCAGCGGCACCACACAGGCTGCCAAGCCGGAGATGCGGTCCTCAAATTTTGTTCCGCTCTCCCAGTCATCTGTGTCGGTGTTGTACATGTGAACGTATTTCATCCTATTGCCTTTATCATGAGAGCGTCCCCCCAGTATGTAGATGCGACTGTCCAGCACCGCCACGCCTGGTTCTCCGTGTCCAGCAGGGAGAGGGCTCATCAGAGACCAAGAGTTAGCTGCTGGGTTGAAGCATGCCACCTGAAAAAAAATGGGAAATGCATTACTCTCCATTACATAAAAGTTAATCGACTTGATACATAAACAATAAATCGATCATCGATTTTTCTTGAACATCCCTAATCAATAATAAACCCAGTGAAAAAGTGCCACTCTGGCTCACAATATACATTCAATAAATACATTCTTACTCCCCCACAAAGTTAGAAACATTGATGTTTCAGCCCACAAAGGCCTTCATCAGAATGTACAATGAGGTGGGACTAGACAGGCTATATTTTGTAGTTAGGGTTAATTAGAGACAGCTGTGAGTGATTTCCCCTAGAGATCAAGGCGTCCTCCTGGTTGAGAGGGCACTGTGAGACAAAAATGAGCGCAAAAAAATAAAAGGCATACCAAACACATTCAAATACAACAGGGGTATACAAAAAGACATCTCTCATATGAAAACCCCAAGTATAAAAACTTGGGGATTAAGGGAAAAATAACAAATAAGACTATGAAACAAACAACAGGAATACAACATTTTAAATGGTATCAAGTACACTGGGACTATTCCAGTTTGTTTTTGGCTGCACCTTGGCTCACACCGGTGCGAGCGCTGCCTTCGGTCTGCAGCAGTAAACACTGGTGAAGAGATATTATACCTTAAGGACATCGCGCCGATATCCACGCTCATCATTGCTTCCGCCAATAACGTAGACTTGTCCGTTAACAGACGCCATGCCATGCCAGGCCCGCTCCATGGGCCCCTCTGCACATGGTGTCCACTGGTTGGCCTCAGGGTCAAAGCAGTAGGTCTCCCTCAGGTACGTCCCTCCTCTGCGCCCGCACGTAATATAAATTTTGCTGTCCACCACCGCTCCAGCATGGGCATAAACCTAGAGGGAAGGCTACACTAGTATTGAGGGAAATTTATGGCAAACCATTATGAAAAGGGGAGTTTCTCCTTATCACTGCTACCCTGCAGCAATGCCTACAAGAGGAAAGCCCTTTAATCAACAACACATCAGTGGTTATGCAGCACCATCATGTGGATCGTGGCAGTATTACATGCATTTATTTTTTTATGTGGGCAATTGTTCCATCTTCACAGAATTTCTATTTTTCCATACCTCTCTCTTGAGGGCAGCAAGGTATTCCCATGTGTTGGTGTGTGGGTCATAGCGCTCCACTGAGTCCAGCTCACTGCTGTAGTCCCGCCCTCCGATGGCATATATATGGCCGCCCACCACACAAACACAGTGGTCAGCATGCTGCTGCTGCAGAGGCTTGATGGAGCACCAGCTGTTGTGACGAGGGTCATATCTGGGAAGAACAGACAAGTGTCAAAGCAATCCAGAAGAAATATGACTTGTCTACCTGCCCCTTCAATCAGCAGGAAGCAATCTGTGCACAAATTACAGCTCAAATCAAATCAACTGCGAGGAGCAACACAGAGCATGCTGTCTGAATAAAACACATCTGTTGATTACTTTTTATTTAAACAGTGTATGACATGTTTTTCACCCTCAGTAACGTCACTTTAACGTTAGTCGGTCCAAGATACAGACAAAAGGATACAAAATATGATCACACCGGCAGTTCAGATATGCGCTCCTTTGAATAGGACAAATATGAGCGATGATGTGGGATCTCACCTCCAGCAGCGGGTCTCGGCACGAAATCCACTGGTGTTCTTGTCTCCCCCGATCAGATAGACAAAGTTGTTGAGCACAGCGATACCCTGGTTGGACATTCGGGGGGCGTGAGCTGCGGTGAGGGTCCTCCACTCGCCCCAGCTTGGGTGGAACACCTGAAACAAGTCCTCGCTGTCAGTGAGGGAGCCCGAGGTGAACATCCCCCCAAAGCCCAGGATGCACTGGAAGCTGGAGCGCGGCTGGGTGAGAGGATCCTGGAGGACGGGCTGCCAGATCTCCTGCTCGTGGTAACGCAGGGCGGCCGTGACCGACTCCTTCAGCGGACACTGGTTCAGTCTCCCGCACAGCCTCTGCAACACTTGTTTCTCCATCAGGCAGAAACGCACAGCCTCAAGCATCCTCAGATTGTCCTTTGAGACAGAAAGATAAGAAATTAGCTGAATGTGATTAGGGTAGATCAAGGTTAGACAAAGTGTGTAATGCTGAAGAACACACCTCTCTCTTTCACAAATGTGCTAGCTCTGACAAATAACAGATTACGCTCAGTGGGACATGTCTACATTCATTCAGTGGATTCTGTTTCCCTCACCTTTGTAATGAGGTTAAATTAGATGATTTTAAGTAATTCTGCGGCGATGTTACTGTCTCTCACATTGACTAAATGCATGACACTTAGCCATAACCCTTCTTTTCCCACTAGCTCAGAAAATGTGCTTCACTGGGGAATTGCTGACAAGAAAATATAAATGGATTGTACTGTAGTAGAATCCCAGTCTCTTCACATCTACCTAAAAAGCAGGTGCATAGTCAAATAGAGTGGTTCCCTCCTTGCCCAGTGAATAGTGTGTATCTGGAGAGCTGGAGAGATGAGTGCAATATGCAGACAAACCTTATGACCTACCTGCAAGCACACCTGGTCCGTCTCCACCTGCTCGGGGCTGTAGTGGTAGTGCAGTGCCGCCTCATACACCTCATTCTCACTGTTCACCTCAAGCTCATCGCTGCACAGCACTCTGAAGACTTTATCTGGGGGCAGCTGTCGGTACACCTCAGTCCGAGACAAAGTCTGGATGTTCCTGAGGATGTAGGAGTGGACCTTGGAATCAAGTTGCTGCAGCCCGTACAGATCGGCTAGTTTATGCATCTCCAAAATGTTGGTGTCATCCAGCCAGGAGAAGAGGAAGTCACAGCAGAAGTTAATGACATCCTCAATCTATAAAACACAGAAAGGGTACAGGTTAGCTCTGTGACCTCAAAAAGGGAACAACTTGACTTAAGTAGGCAAGAGGAGGACAGCAAACAGCCTACCTGTACCAGACTGGCAGCAACCAGGACTTCCTGCACATTGTCCAGGTCTAACTCGATCTCTGAGGTGTAGATGAAATCAAGTAGTTTTGTCATGGCCATATAGGTCACCCCATGTACTGGGATCTCCATCTGCTGTGTCTCCCGAAGCCCTCCAGCAAACATCCCCCTAGTGGAGAAACAATGCACTGTTACATGGCGGTGTTGAGAAGTGACACCATTAGAGCCACCTTTTTGATGGAAAGCGTAAAGAGTCAGGCAAGAGGCAGGCTGTTACCGAAAGTAATCGCAGGAGGCAGCCAGAAGGATGCGGTGGGCTTGAATAGGCCGACCCTCTACCATCAGTACCACATCAAACAGAATGCCACTTTGCCTCAGAGACAGCAGGCCGTCAAGCAAGCTTCTGAAGTGGGCAGAGCTTCTGAAGGTCTGACGGCCGCAGTGGCCTGACGAGCCGGCGAGTCCTCTCATTGGACTCAGCTCACCATCCTCGGCCATTGCAGGATGCTGGTGTCTTGGCTTCATCACTTGTATCTAGCTAATGCTGACATCATCTCTAGTATTCTTCACATGCTAGTTATAGCTATAAGCAGTAGCTGTTGTTGGCATCTGACGTTAAAGAAAGACACAAGCAGGAAGGGGAGGATTAGGTTGGGTTGACATTCACTGATAAAGCAGCTAGGTTAACGTTAACATAAAAGTAGAGTTAGATGGTTAGCGTGAAAGGTCAGTGCCTGATTTTTGAACGTTAACGTTATGCATTGATCTACAGTAGTGTCAGAAAGACATGGAAATGGAGAGTTACATAAGCAACTAGCTAGCCTGCTAGGTAGCTGATGTAACGTTAGCGTATTGCTTATGCAAAGAGCTAGGTTAGCTAGACAGTAGGAACTAAAACAAAACGACTGAACGCAAATATCTAAAGCCTTCGTCAAGATAAATTCTCAACAAACCCTTTTCACATTAAATGTTTGGTTGAAATAACACCACGTCCTTTGTAGAACGGTTAGCGGAGGGCCCAGGCATCTGGTTTGACAAATCAAAACAAGTATGTTTACTTTTTGTGTCAGGCTGTGGGCTGAAATGCTACTGGCTGGTGCTGTCACATTGTCCCGCCCAGCTACCCAGCAACAGCCAATCACGAATGTCTGTTACACTATGTGGGGAAAAATATGAGTACAAATTTGTATCTTACAATGATCATGTGTTTATACTGTGCTGACGTTGGACATCATCTTCCTTTTATATTGTCTTGGGTTTCTGATTATGCACATAGACAAAATAACCCTTTTGTTAAACAAATTTGGATACTGCGGCTCTCTCTGTCAAGCACAAGAGGACGCTGTTATCTGCTTGTATGCTGTCTGTCCCCTAGGGCCATTTCAAAAGGGTCAGTCAATTTAAATCTTGAAGACATTAGGCATAGACCTGTGGTGTCCACTCATGTGCCATGGAGTTTTTCATTACCAACCAAACTCTAAACTGCTGTTTTTTTTACTGACTAGTTAACCCCTGTCTGGATGAAAGTGTGCTAGTGTGTGCCTGTGCATGTGTGTGTAGCCCTATGTGTGTTGTCACACTACATGTCATAAAAGTATACTGGCAAGGTTGTTAACCTATTTCAAAACACAAAAATGGAATAAAAAAAGAAATAAAATTGTGAAAATGACATTTACCAGATAAGAAAATTGTCTTTAAGTGTTAAGTTAATTTAATTCTTATCTAAAATATTAAAGATATAACTTTCATCTACCAATATGTCAGAATTGTTTTCATCAGCCTTGTCCACTGTGTGTTATATTCATCATTTTTCTCCTCTAATATTAGATAGGTCTACATCTAATCATCTAAACAGTTCCCACATTAGTTTTCCACTGTTTGATAACCAGAACTCTGCGTGAGCTGCCAGATAGATTTCCTACAGCAGCCTGTCTTGATGCTCCTTTTTTATTGAGGCCTCCATATTGCTACAAACTCATTCATCTTCTGGCAAGATTTCAATTTGCATATATCATTTCCTGACACAAAGGCTGGAGATGTTTCCACTAGCAAAAAAAAACCGGTTGGAATTATCCATCACTTGATTTATTGTCTAGTCTAATATATATTGTATATATCTCCCCAGTTTGGTTGTAAAGTTTCTTTTTTGCTTGGTTCCTCTCAGATCAAGTCTTTGGTTGGTTCAGATTTTAACACTGTCACAACCTCTTTTGGGTGCTTTCTTTCTAATGTTAATATCACTCACTGTGTGTTATGTGTCCTAGACTGACTGACTATTTTAATTGTGGTACAATTGAAATAGTCATTAATCAGAAAAATAGGTCAGTCATTAGTCACCATCAAGAAAATTAATGCTGAACCTAATATTACCTTTCCATTTGTCATTTGTTTGATCCTGTGAAATTTGAAAATTCCATATACAGATACAAGATACAGTATGTATTCAGTGAAGTCTCAGCTAAACTGGGTCTTACTACTAAGCACTTAACATGGAAACAGGTTAATGTAACAGTGTTACATTGTGTGTTTAAATCTCTCACCATCTCACTGAACCTACAGGACAGTTTTATAATGAATTTGATTACGATCACTACATAAATGGGAAGATATAATCTACAAGCAGTATTTGAAGGCAGTATAAATAGACAATTATGATCAAGATTGCTTTATTCCTTATAACCCACCATGTTAACGACATGGATTTTTTTCCTGTTCATCAATCCCCATTTAAGTGAAAGGCAATATTGTCCAACGTTATCTGATGGTTATTGCTCTGTATCTCAGGAATAAATCCTCTAAAGTATTGCTATTTTGTAAGTTAAAGTGTTAAAATTGCTCATTAATCTGTTAACGTCTCATAATGTGTTCTGCTTCCATGCCAGCAAACATCTTGTAATATAAGGTGTCACATTTTCCAGATGGTGGATATCTCATTTTGGAAAGACACAGTTCATTTGTTAATTGTTCAGGGAGAAAGTGAAATGATTTGTCACACATTACCTGCTGATGTGGGTGACGTCATCACACTAAAATATATAATAAATAATAAAGTTCATAGGATTCTGCCGCTGTTGTTTCCGTTGTTGCTTTGGTCAGTGAGTGAGAGTGAAACTGAGTTGTTTGTTTTTGCTGGACCTTCCTCAAGGTCACAGAGCGCCTGGTAACGCCATTATTGAGAGTGCAGCATTCCAGTACATTAGCAGCAGCAGTGGTCAGTCTGGTCTTATCAGGAAAAGGCCGTGCAGCAGCCACACTAGTAGCTGGAGGAAGGCATGACAAACAAATAAAAACAAAATGGGCTGCATTTGCACAATTAACTGTCAATACACTCCAAAATAGATTCTAAAAAGAGGATGTTGGCTAATGGCAGTTATCAAGACGTGAACTGGTCCATGACCTGAGCAGCATTTATTTTCTGGGGCAGACCTATTATGAGCGTCCAAATAAATGGCTGTTACATAAATCCAGCGATTGTTAAGAAAAGTTAACCTTTTCGGGCAAATAATTACTGAACAATGAGCCTGACTGTTTTACAATATCATGACTGGCTATCCTTACTGGCTATCCTTTATTAATGAGCGCCGCTGAGTCGCAGACAGGAGTACGCATGCTATGGGCACAATAGACACTAACAAGGACCAGGGCTGGTGCAGCAGCTTGCTGAACAGCGAGTGTGGCAGCCATGCTCCGCAGCATGGCTCCTGTATGCTGCATCTGATAAGAGAAGGAACTGGCAGGCCAGGACAATGCAACTGATTAGTTTCGGACAGCTGAGCTCCAGTGGTGCCATTCATTCAGCCCACATCCCACCCAAGATGGTTTCCATGCCAACTACCTGCCATCTATGGTGTGGCACAAGAGACTTGACTGGCTCCCTATGGCAGAGACGGCTTCATAATAGGATAAAGAAACTGTACTATTGATGTCACTGGTACAATTTTCCTGCATAGTGCTGAAATTTTACACCGGAGCCTTTAAATATATTTTCCTGTGTTCATTTGTTCTGCCGTTTAAAGTGCATCTGTGGCCAATGTGCAAAGAGTGTATGTGAAAATTCAAATCTGGGCTGCTCATAAGGGACTGAGAGCTATGGAAGCAGGGTGAATGAACTGCGTATTTCACAAACACTCTGCTCTGTGATTCATAAGTCGAATGAATAGATGTATAGTGACTGAGGTATGACCCTGGAAGGTGTAATTTTGCTGTGGCTGCTTGGTGATTGCGAAGCATGCAATCAATTTTCCTCTGCTCCGAAATTCTATAACACAACAACTCCCCGGACCGCTGTTTGATGAAGCCTACCCTCACTCTAAGATGGCAGTCTCTGGGTGATTCATAATTCTCCTCAAATGATAAACAGTGGGGTTTTTCTTCCTCCTCCACGCTGCCGTATCAGTCAGGATTTTGGACAGATCTGCTGAGGAAATTTGGCATGATAATGAATCATTTTGGGGAAATTACAACTGCATACTACAGTGCATTTGTCTGGAAAAAAAATATGGACTTCATACTGTGATTTGTATCCCTTCTCTATTCAGTGAGGAATCAGAAGAATTACAATTGCATGGGAAAGATTTGACACTGATGGCAATTTACAACCATAATGGTGGCTCCCAAGTGATGGGAGATCTAGGTTGCCTAGTCTCTGTCTTCCCTGGCCATGTTTCTTGCAGAGGTCAACGGCTTAGGCCAGAGTCATCTTTGGAGAAGGCTGGGACATTTCCATGCCTCACAGGGGAGCTAAAGAAAAGAAACCAATGTCACTGAGTTTAAGAACACAAACATTTAACCCTCCCAGTGGAATGTGCTGTTCTGCAGGATGATCTAAACTAGGTGTTGACAAGTCAAAAAAGGAAGAAAACATGAAGTTAAACCACCCAATTACAACGAAAGGGATTTGAAAACACGTTTCTCTCTGTTTCAAGTCCTTTTTGAACATGGTTGGGAACCCTTTCCTTTTACCAGTGACCCCGCCTGCTTATCCCTCAATGCTTATTTAAAGATTGTGAGTGGTTGGACATCTTTATGACTTCCTCTAGAGATACAGTCTTGTGGAAGGCGGATGATCAGGTCTTTTTTTCATGCAAGGCCCGCATGTGGCAGGAAAATGACATTTCCCAGTGGAAAATATTATACAAGACTGCAACCAGAGCCTTGGTGGCTGCAGATAGCTGGGCTGGACAGCTCTATGACAGCTATACTCAGAGGGGAGGTCTGCATCATAGAATATATATGCCTACACTGCTGTAAATAATAGAATATGAGAGGCTATGGAAGTATTCTCATGTCTTTGTTTGCATTAGTATCTGCTATGCTATGCTTGTGTATCTGCACTGAAGGCTTTTACATTGTCTCAAATGGATTCATATATGCTTGTCAAGGAATGTTCAGTTTGTCTTGCATTTTTCCTTGAGATTTCACACATTTTTCATAAACATGGCCATGTAACCCTGGTAACGACCATCCTTTCCAACACTTGCAATGAGGCCAATTGATGGTGTATTTCACGTCATCAGGTGCTAAAGCGAATAAAATTTGAATTTGGCTATTGCTAAGCTGTGGCCAGGAGCCAGAGTCGGCACCCGGTCATATCTGCCACATATCAGTGGATCTGGACTCATATTGAACAGGGCTTCAGGGGATCAATATCAACTTGCCCTTCTCCTTCTATCGCGTTATGCTGCCTCTGAATCCAGTTTTCACCCCCTCCCCGTTGGGAAGTGCTCTATTTTGGGGTGTGACATCCAGCACCTTATTCGCTGTGATGGCGTTAGTGTAAATTCTGAATCATAATGCCGACACCATGGAACACTGAGAAAGAGCGAGGCAGAAACACAAATTGTCTGTGCTACAAAGAGACGTGGCCGGAGCTGAGCAGAATACTTATGTGGCTTCAGAGAGCAGGAAGGGGATGCAGAACATTTATATGAATTAAAAGGAGGAGGGTCAGCAGGTCTAATGCACACTAGATTGATTCTACCTTTCCTTCGGCTAATGCAATTGTGTTTTAATAAACCCCTGTCTCAGGTCTCTCTCTGTCCATTTCTCTCTCGATCGCTCTTTTCTCTTGCTTCCCCTTCAAATCAGTGAACTCCAAACGTTTTGTTGAATCGCCACTAAACAAAATGTCACTCTTGAAGGGAGTTCTACGTCGCAGTGCCATAGCACGTACTCGATCATGTAAACAGCTTCTTCTTTTTGTGCCAAATATTTGTACCGGATATCAAAAGGGACATTGAACTGAAATGTATTTTTTAGCTTCATTTCTTTTCACATCTGTCACGACTTCATGGGCCATAAACAGGAATGCAAGTGTGATTTAGACACGTATCAGGAATTAATGAGGAGAACTGAAACAGTCGGAGGTGCCAAGACTGGGTTTAACTGGGTTTCTTCTGCCCACGCCAACTTTGAACACAGCTTATCATTTTCCAACCTAGTGGATGGAACTAAGACAGTCCAAGTCAAGTTTTGACCTATTTAGGGAACAGTGCGGTTACTGATGTGGGTGAGCTTATAAAACGCTTTAAAATGTGCATTTTGAGGCTTTCTCAGAACTACTTCTTCAATTTTACAGTGGGTGAACTGTGCTTCAGTTTCATATACTCGCCAACGGGCGCTCGTCTCTTGCCTGCTCCAAAAGTCACATTTAAACAGAAGAGCATCAGGGTGAGCTCAATGTCAGATGTGATCTGCGCGGCTGAGGGGGTTGTTTGTCATCCCTGAGTACCAGCGGCATTGTGGCCTTTGTTCTCGGCGAGGGTTATTTAAAGCCTCAGGGGATTTATAGGACTGTGTTGCAGTGATGGTGTCAAGGATCACTTCAACTTAGGTTCATGTAAAAGGCTCTGCTACTGCCGGCCCTTCGTTAAATGAGTAGTTCCTTGGACAGAATGAGTATGGATTCAGGGCTGCAGTGAGGGAAAGACTGGAGCCAAGTAGTCAATACGCTTTATATGCTTCAAAATGTAATTTCATTGACACAAAATGTCGAAGAGTTGAAAAGATGGATTAGACTCCAGCTATATTCTGATTTTGTATTCTTGGGAGCCAAGTTTGTAATGTCTTGGCATCGAATTCTGGGATTAATTTTGTTGGTTAGATGTGGCGCTCTGGGGGAACAGCATGGTCAAAGAGTACAATCTCCTCTCTTAGTTTTTTTTGTGACATCTAAAACTCTGTGTAGATTGCTGTGATACATTATGAACAGTAGTGATATTCTCCAAATTAACAAACAAAAATCGTCGTTTGATTTTCCCTTTCCCCTCCTTTGGATGTTTTTTACAACGTAACCTTATCATCAAGAGGACTGTTGTAGGCTACTGCACAGAAAGCACCATGTTTATGTCAGCCTAGAGTTAATATATTACCTGTATGTGTCACACCTGACATTTTGTGCACGGAAGGTGTTTCATGTATCTGTGTATTGTATCTGATGTCACGTAATGTGATGGGCATGTAAACACCAAGACAAAATGCCTACAGAGTTGTGCATGTCTTGGATTCTCATTTTTTTTCAGTTGCATCCCAACCAGAACCAAACAAAGTGTGAAGTTACACAGGGTCTGGGTGACAAAGCCATCACTTCTTCCCTTGTTTTGGCTGGTTGGTGTTATTTTAGTCCGACATTTAAATCAGACAATCTGTTTTGAAGCACCACTGAACAGCGGAGGATATTAAGGGTCTGTTAAAACGGGAGTCGTCCTCAAGACAAATAAATCACACAAAAGCAGGCTGTGCGCTTAGAATACAGAGGAGCAGGCGCTTCCCAAATGCTGTGAAATATGGCTATCTTGAGCTACAGCTAGGGAACAATTTACTGTTTATGGGACAGAGTTCTTTATTAATTTGCACTGCCAGTGACACGTAAAACTATTAACAATTCCCACAAGAACCACTTGTACCATTATTGGTTTATGTAATATGAGACTCATTCCAAACCCAAATATGGCCATATATTTGAATCAAGTCAGAGTATGTGTTGTCTAAATAGACATAGACTGGAAGACTAAACAATTGATACAGTTTACCGAATCAAAGACCCATCAAATATTTCATGTGACAGAGTAAGATAATGCTTCAAAGATGTTTGGAACACCTAATCTGTCCTTGTTCTAATTTATCTCCTATTAGATATAACAAAATCCATCTGTTTCGATAGCCGAAACTCATTTTTCTGCGTTTGGAGGGCTCTCTGACGGAGATTTTGCATTTAGAGACAATGTTCCCTTTCCTTGAGAGGTATTTTTCCTTTCCATATTGCATAAGCCTCTCCGGCCACACTCTGCCAGTGAGTCCATCGCCTTGCAGCTTATGAATCCCATTAAACTGGTGCACCATGGTGTCAAAAAAAAAAAAAACCACAATTCCGTGTCACCATGCTCCTCAACTGTCTAGACATTTAAGACTTATTTGCAGAAATGCTTTCCTCTATCCTCGCTTCACAGCAACAACAGTTGGTGGAGAAATCGAAATGACTGTGAGTGACAGTGGCGGAGATTGCGCAGGAGAGAGGTACAGCAGCCGTGCCATGTCTCAAGATACTGAATGGTTGCTCACTAGGGAAAGAAATAATCCATCTCTGCAGTACTACAGTCACATATAGCCATTCTCGGTGTTCCTGTTCTCCCCCCTTGCAAAATGAGTGCATAGATTAATCGTCTTGGGCGAGTTGACACCCGTGTCTCTGTGTCAAGTAAACACCCACAGTGCCATTGTTGTCGGTGGCAAGTCATTTCACCGCTCCACCTTTTAGACAAAGCTATTATTGTTCCCTCAAAGAGCCTCCACTTAAAAACAGAAGTGTGTGGGGACAGTGTGAAGACGCAGTGAACAATCTGTTGCACAAGCTAGAGGGAGGTGTGAACGCCGCTTTAAAATAGTGTTATTTGTCTGAGGGATCTGGACACGGGTTTGCTTGTGATGGTGTTTCAGTTTTGGGTGGATGCGAGACGTTATGCAACGGATACACAGATGCCAGCGACGTGGCACCTGTTTCGTCAGTCTGCTGTGGCCTGCTGTAGGTAAATCAACAGCGTGTGACATTTTCACACGCAGGCCTGGTTAATGACCTTTGTTGAAAAGTATAGGACTTGCCTTGCTTGAATATGTGCATGTATCCATCAATACCCATTACTGTCTATCAATATTCATCATGAAATGCTGGCAGCATGGAAAGTGATTTTGTAATACATCACAGTGTGTTGGAGTGTGACAATATATGTTTCAAATGGAATGAACTCATAACCATGATTATAGATTGTTATGTCTTCTGTAATGGACATAGGGATTCTCCCTCAACAAAAACGTTATCTTCAAGAGCTTTGAACTTCTGAGTCTCACCCACAGCCTCACACAGGATGAGAAAGCCTCTGAGTTTCTCTGAATACCATTGTTTCTAAGTTCATTCTCCCCGGCTAACTGTGTCCAAATTGTCTTGATAAAAACTGTTAGCTGTGATGGCAGCCATTTGAAAACCATCCCATGTAAGGAAAAAAGAACTATAGTTATCATATAATAGATTTTAGTAGGATACTATAGAAATAACCACAGCAAAACTTTAAAAATAAAAAATTATACCACAGAAAATGCTATCTAAAATTTAATAAATCAATTTCAATATGATCATTATACTCAGTACTGAGCACAAGAGACACACTGCAAGTCCCTATAGGAATATTATAGGAATATTACAGTGATTTTTCATCAGGGATGAAATGAAATGTGAAACCTCCTGATGCCCCTTTGCAAGAGACAAACCGAATGCTAATGTCCCCCACTAATACATTGCTGGGCTTCAGGTAGATGAAACAGGCCATGTGTACATTACTAAATTAGTCCAAATAACTCAATTTCCCCATAGACCTGTGTGTGTGTGTGTGTGTGTGTGTGTGTGTGTCCCCGTGCGTGCGTGGCTGCGTACGTGTGTGTACTTGTGCGTGCGTGCGTGTCATCGAGAAGTGCAGCCTATTATGTAACATGTTTCCAATCACATCCCTGCCTGAGTCTGAGTCTGAGGCATAAGGTCGCTTTAAGAGATAACTCGGCTCATATCAGTGATCCCAACAGGACGCCTCCTGCCTTCTGCTCGCTCCAAAACTCTGCTGCGTCTCACCCGAACCAAGCCAATTGTTCCAAGTTCAAGGAGAGACAATATTTCGGTGAGTACAAGAAAAAAAAAAGAAGAAGAAGAAATGAGAAACTGGACAGCTGCTTAACATATGGCATTTTGTGCTTATAGCATGTAACTCTTTTATATGAGTGGCAGCTTACCTGAAAGTGAGGGAAACATGTTTATGTTGTGGATTCTTTCCTATAGGGCCGGTTTATTTATTTTCATGGCATGCTGTGATTTATCCCTATAATGAAAAAATCTCTCTAATATCTGTAATGTCTTAAAGTGTAGCCTATCTGTGGTAGGCTACTCCCTAGTGAATTTATAGTGATCTTATCCGCGCTTAATGGCACGTTTAATCTCCTATGTTGTCACTATAATATTCCCAATGGGACGTGTGGTATGCACTGGTCAGGCTGCTCCTTATGAAATGTTAAAAGTGCATGCAACCTGTGTAGTGTTGTTCAGTGGACACGCAGCGGGTCTTAAGCTGTTGTCACCGCTGGAAGTGTGTGTCAGGTGATGGATTTCCCCCTGACAGGAGAGCAGCGAGCATACAGAGTGGAGTTTGGTCGCCAGAGGGAGGGAGCAGAGAGGGAAGAGCGGCTCCTCTCGCTCGGTCTGGACTCCCACCTGTCCGGACCAGAAAGTCAGCCTCACTGCAAGCCGACGGCAGCTCGGCAGAGCCCGGCATCGGCCAGACAGACAGTCGAGGGATAACACCGGGACCGCAGTGATCGAGGGTAGGATTCATATGCCACTTTCACACTTTTCATCCTGTCTCACTGGCGTTGTGGGGTGAGGTGTTTTTCCTCAGCCGGTGCGTGATTGCCATAATCAAGCCGGTTTTTTGCATGAGCGAATGCGGACTTGTGGCTCTTTTCATCTCACGTCAAAGTGGCTTTGTGAAGGATTTTAATTGGGGTTATATTAAGGATAAATCTAAAATGAGGCTTCCCCCCCCAAAAAAAAACAACTTGTATATGTAGCCATGTAGAGGCATATAGCCTCAATAAGCTCCCAATTCTTCATCTGTGATTTTTCTTTTCAGTGACTTTACAGTTGTTCTTGTCCTCCAGTCTGATTCTGATGTTCGGGTCTCTGCATGTTGCATAATATCTAATTAGTATGCCTTGAGAATTGCGGATTAAGGCTGTAATCGCAGTCACATTTTGGTACTATTGTTCTTGTTTAATTTGGAAACATCTGGGTAAGCCTGCTCCGTTGCCTGAGCTGTCCTTTTCCAGCATATGGCCAGATAAGACATCCTCACAACACAAGGCAATGCATCACCTCAAGAAGCCAAGCTCTGCCATAAATAATCAGCATCAAGGCTGCTGGATGGGCAGGACATGCAGGCCACATAATATAACCAAAAATTCAGCCAGTCTTGATCTGGTTGACATCCAGGAAGGGTTGCACAGTCCAGAAGTTTATATGCTGAACATTATGGGATGCAAACTCTGGCCAGACTGTACCACATAAAAATTAATGTGGTACAACTCCCTCAGTTAGATCCAAGTCATTTTTTAAACTTTTGTTGCCTTATGAATACTGTGGCTCTGTTTGTAATCAGATGAAACAAAACATTGCATTAGGACATTACCAGTAAAACAGACAGCCATGAGCAATTACTGTCATTACCTGTCAATATGCATTATCACTGAGAACGCATTGGAAATGATACATTTTTTCAGTCCTACAGATTCCATTCTGTTAGCGTAGCCCTATGACAGCAAACCTAATTTCTGGGGCATTGAGCCTGGGGCAAAACATCTTGGTTAATCAGTGCTGTTTTCATTGCTACACACACACACACACACACACACACACACACACACATGCGCGCACACACGCACGCATGCATGCACGCATGCATGCACGCATGCATGCACGCGTGCACACACTCTATCCTGATGTTCATGGTCTTGGTGTAATGAAATTGTATTTCTGTTTTCCAGTACATTAGTTTGTTGGCGGTTGTAGGACCACATGTGCTTGGGAATCTGAAAACCATTGTGAATGCTCAGTGACAATGAGAGGTGTCTGTTATTTTTATGGACAAAAACAGAATAAATTCCTGCTGTCAGAAGGGGAGAAAACAGTGAGGGGGAATGATTGTCTCTGAAGGAGCAGTCATTAACACCGTTATTGTGATGGAAATTTAAATCATCTTGCCATTATAATGATGCCACAAAGTCTGGATCTGTGCTGTTTCCTTGATGATACCCCATCAGTGCATCATTTATTCTTATAGCCAATATTCAGGAAGATAGAAAATCTTTGTTTTTCCGCCACAGCCTCATGATATTTGCATACCGGCATTAATTATTCCCTTCATTATTCTCTGTTTTGTAATATTCAATCCATTGTCAGTGTTTACACAGCTGTAATTGTAGCACTGAACACATCTCAGCACCAAACAGATACTTATGGAATTACAGCCAAGAGCGTTGTGAATTTAAAACTTATCCTGCAGCAAGTGAACAGTAGCCATCCTATCAATTTGCCCTGCATGTCCTCATTTAAAAGAAGTAAGGGAGTAATCAGAAAATGAGTTTTTTCCAGTGTGTGAGGGTAGATTTCTTTTCCTGCTGCAGCTTCCATGGTGGTTACATTTTAATTTGAGTGAACAACCAAGCTCATAATTTCTCTAGAATTTATAACTTTAAAATGAGCTTTTCGTGACATGGAATTCATTTAAGTTGACCCGTTTTTTGTTTTTTTTCTTTCTTCCTTCTTCTTTTCTCAGGCAGCAAATGAAGACAGCAACAAAGGAAATTAAAGGATGATGGAAACCTCTGAAAAATGCAAATATTATTCATGAAATAACTACAGCAGGTGTGACACGATAAAACAGTACAATTAGATCCCAACCTATGAAATAAGTCCAGGACAAAGAGCATGGAGCTGCAGCAGAAAACCAATCACAACCAGGCCTCGTGGAAAGAGATACCTTGGGATTTGCCCGAGGTGTGCCCGTCCTCAGTGAGCGGCGCCACTTTCCTGATTGTCGCTTACAGCACGGTGATCGCAGTGGGCGTCATCGGCAACGCTTGCCTGGTGTTTGTCATCACGCGGCAGAAGGAGATGCGCAATGTCACCAACATCTTCATCGCCAACCTGTCCTGCTCCGACATCCTCATGTGCATCGTGTGCCTGCCTGTCACCATCATCTACACGCTGATGGACCACTGGATCCTAGGAGAGGCCCTCTGCAAGCTCACGCCCTTTGTCCAGTGTATATCGGTTACCGTTTCCATTTTTTCCCTCGTCCTCATTGCCATGGAACGCTACCAGCTCATCATCCACCCCACCGGATGGAAGCCCGTGGTGGGACAGTCCTACCTGGCTGTGGCCGTCACCTGGGTGGTGGCCTGCTTAATCTCCCTGCCTTTCCTCTCGTTCAGCATCCTCACCAACCCTTTCCAGAACCTGAGCATCCCCCTCGAGCTGAACGACCACTTCGTCTGCATGGAGTGCTGGCCGTCGGAAAGTAAACGGCTGGCCTACACCACCTCCCTGCTGATGTTCCAGTACTTCCTCCCGCTCGGCCTCATCATGGTCTGCTACCTGCGCATCTTCCTGCGCCTCAGGAGGAGGAAGGACATGGTGGACCGCGCCAGGCACTCCAGCCAAAAGAAGACCAAGGGCTCCAAGAGGATCAACGCCATGCTCGGCTCCATAGTGGTGTTGTTCGCCCTCTGCTGGCTCCCGCTCAACGTCTTCAACGCGGTGTTCGACTGGAACCACAAGATCATCCCGCCCTGCCAGCACGACGTCATCTTCTCCGCCTGCCACCTCACCGCCATGGTCTCCACTTGCGTCAATCCCATCATCTACGGCTTCCTCAACAGCAACTTCCAGAAACAGCTCAAGTCCACCCTGCTGCGCTGTCGCTGCTGGGGGACGGCGGAGAGTTATGAGAGCTTCCCGCTGTCCATTGTCAGCACAGAGGTCACCAAGGGGTCGATCCTCAGCAAAGGATCTATCAGCATCAACACTTAAATCCGAGCCTTTCAGCGAGAGACAAAGAAATTATCGGGCCTCTTCAACCCCCATTGTTTTGATCATCCGTGGGAGCTTTCCTTGCTTAGTTGTGTGCAAGCAGGTTTGACATTTCCAAAGTTATAAACCTAGTAATGGTTGTCCAGAGGAAGCAGACTGAAAACACTTACCCAGCATGGCACGGTGCCCTCGATTTGGTATGACCTCACATGTAGGAGGAAGTAGATAATCAAATGCTGGTGCAAAGGTTATACAGTTTAAGTGTTGTAGGGCAACCAGAGACACTTTACATGAGCACTTTTGCAACTACAGTCTGTATAGTGCATTCCCAGTGTGCTGTGGTGATGTGTGAGTGACAACATAGCATCTAATCCAGTGACTCAAACACACATTTACTGTCAAGTTTCTTTCCAAAGCGTAGGGATCCACCCAGAAGTCAGGTTTGAATGAGTGTTGGCTGTTAGAGTGCGCTTTTCACATATTTAACCACTGTAATTTATCGTGAGCATTGGAACCACCAGATAGTATTGAGAGGAGGGAGCGGGGCACTGCAAATGTACCTTTCAGGGGCTGTACAATTCACTGTTTTATGTTATTAGTATTGATGAAAACATAAGCAATTGTTAAGGGATTGTGAACCGTAATGTGTTAATGATTATCCATATAGACAATAGCTTATTACACAACTGATGGAGAGAACATTAGTGCAATTAAATGTGGCTCCAGGCATTCAGTGAACATTGTCAAATGATTTACTTGCATCATGTTAATGCATTTTTTATTATCTTAAAAAAATCATCACAAATGATTAAGTGATCTTTTTCAGAGAACCTTGACAAGGACTGAGATTGAGAACTACACACCTTTCATGCTGTCCACCAAGGTCTGTGCTCCAATATATTGCTGTGTGCAGGATGGTTTTTGTAATAAAATGTGCCATGCAACAACAATATATCAAGTGCCATAAAACAAAGTATAACAGGCAGTAAAGGACTATGTCAGCGCAGGGTTCTTCCACTGTATATAACTTCTCTAAATACATGTATGCCCTATAAAAGGTGTGACACAGTTATAGTTCCTGGTGTGATTGGCAATAAACAGCACTCTGTAGCATTGCAGGTATCTCTCCTAGGAAACTTGTTGTTAGTAACTTTTCTTTGTGGTATTGAACTGAATTAAAACATTTACTATTATCTTTAAAGTGTCTGTTGTAATATATTGCTATCGACGAAACACAACCTTACTGTCTGTTTGGCCTTCCCACACGAAAGCATTATATTTACTCATACTAAAAATGATTTATACACTAAGATGAAACATTCATCGCCATCATAAAAGTTTGGCAAACTTCACATCTGCCTTGCTGTCTGAGTGTGTGTTACACACTCGCATTATTGGTTTCTAACTCAGAGTGCAACAACTCTTTCACCTTGAAGGTCACTTCATCCAAATCACTCTCCGGTGTCCAGAAAATATTTTGGTTCTGTGTTATAAGTCTCCCACTGAAGGCAAAATGATATATTGACACCAGGCTGCACTGTTCCCACTACAGGAAACACTAGGGAGTCTGCGACCTCACTTTCTCTCCGTCTCTGGTAAAATACCCGTTCCCCAGAGTTTATATTTATAGTACCAATGTGTTTAAACATGAGCCATTCAACGCTCAATCTGTCCGTACCAATATAGGGTGCGGTGTACACTGGAGTAACCTCAACGTGACATTTAAACACCCAATATTTCAAAATCCTCATTTCTTTCCGAGGTCATATTCAGTGCACCGACTCTGTGTGCATTATTCAGGGGAAATGTCTGCGATCGCATCACATTTTCGATGTGCTCGTAGTGTTGGGTAAATCAGCGTTGTGTTTGATGCCATAAATGTTAGACAGTACGGAGAAGAAAAAGAAATTTGGAGGCGAGATCAATGAGGAGGCAACACAGTAAGTAGTTGCGCTAAATATTCATGCTGAGGGAACGCGCCAGTTACTTTTATCCGTTCGCATCTTGAGTGGGTCTGCCACCGGAGCTCCAGCCTGTCTCAAGCAGGAAGAGTGTCAGCTAAATGCTGGAGAGGAAAGGGAAAGTGAGATTTCTATCAGCTGTTTGATGATAACCTCGTGAATTAAACTGTAGGAATGTTCTTACATCTTACACAAAGCAAAATTGTGTGCTCGTGCTATTGTGGCCTGACCTGACCTGCCCCCCCCCGCCCCTCTCTCCCTCCAAAAACCTGCACAGCAAAGAATAGGCTAACTGACTGAATTTCTACTATAAAGAAGAGTTCTCGGATGTTATGCCTGGCACTATTGCACTATTTAGTCAGTATTTGCCTACATGAACAAGTCGCTCTAAACAGTAAATACAAGAGAGCCAGGACTCTCAAGGCGGTGACATATTCCAGGAACCATTTTCTGGAGCTGCTCCATTGACAACGAGTGGGAGATCGATTTTATGGACGCTGTGACGCCACTAGCCAAGTCACTTTTAAGGGGCTATGGGGACATTTCTATGCTATGAAATAAAGCTCAGCTGGATACAAACACTCAGCGAGTCCACAAAGCCAGACTCTCGCTGTCAGCGGAGCAGTTCCAGAAAGATTAGTATCTTGGCTCTCTGTATTTTAATTTAGAGAGCGAGTTGCCCGTGTTAGCGGTATCGCACCATCACAGGAACAACATGAACTACATGGTTGGGTGGAGATTTCATTTGCCGAAGCTGTTGTTTTGAACATTTAAATTATATCCACTCATATATTTTGCCTGGATGTAAGAGCACAGCACAGCTTAACCCTCTTTGTCTTGTCCCCTTATTAATAATAATTATAATAGTAATAACAATAATAGCCCTAACTGTTTTCTGTTACTTTGTAGGAGAAAATCCCACTCCTTATGTCTGAATTTTGCTCCCCAGCCCAAACCCTCTCTATCCCCTGACTTCCCTATTCAGATCTTATGTGTAAGACTTAATATTATAGTGTCAGATATTAAAAGATTAAGTATACAAGTGCCAATCGCATATCTGAAACTGCAGTGTAAATATTGACCCTATCTAATGTCAAATGGGAATTAAGAAGCATTAGTGTCACAAAAAATCATATTTGCATACAGTTTTAACTGCCGTACAAGCAGCCATTGAATGAGTTCCCCATGTGTCTAAATGTTACTGATTTCTCAGTGTGAGGTCCTGTGTTGGATGACGTCACATCAAGTCGCTGGCCTTGTGCATCTTTGCTCCTTTGCGAGAGGGAACTAATCTTTTTTGTTTTGGCAGATGAAAAGGTCACAGAGACTCGGTCTGCTGCCTCTGGAATTCTAATCGTGGTATTATACATACGAGCACCTGTAAGACGGCGCCGACACGTGCAGGTAGCACACCTAGGGGTCAAACGCGTTTATCAGTAGGCTATTTCCTGCTTCCGTCATTTCTCTATTGAATCGCAATCTAATGGCCCTGCCCGGCATCAGTCACTCCCTGATACACCACAGCTCTGGTGGATTTTTTTTTTTGGAGCATTTCCTGGTTTTACCACTTTGTTTTGTCATCGTAATAGTATGAATGTTTTTGTTTTTTTGTTATCCTTCATCAGGCAGTCCTGGGTCATACGCATATAATCCTCCAAAATGAAATCTAACAGTTGTCTGTGCCTCTGCTTTTGAAATAAATCTAGTAATATCCATCCTATAGTGGAGATATTGCTGGGTCTCATTTTCCTCAGTATCTCCTGTAGTATTAATAACGCGCGCGCGTGTGCACACACACACACACACACACACACACACACACACACACATTTTTGTCTTGCATAACACAAGCAGACTTGACAGCCGGGAATAGCAGTCCCCTGATTGGTGTCGGCCAGTTCTCCCTCAGGATTGGATTTGTCATAGCATGCATGTGCTTTCATTTACATGCTGTCATTGATTTTTGGTCACAAAAAGAGATCTGGCCATTACATCTTCACACAAGATTACATTAGACAGACAGATAGACAGATTAGATAGATAGATAGATAGATAGATAGATAGATAGATAGATAGATAGATAATAGAGACAATAGCTATACTAGAAATTCTTTCATCTTTATAATCTTGCCCTTACAATTTAGGATCTGGCCTCTCCATCTGACCTTCCATTTTCTTTGATGAGAAGAAAGAGGTAGACCTCGACCTGCTGCTGTAGTTGCCTGGTTACAGCTTCCTCGGGGGTTTCAATGGGTTTCCTTCAAGCTGAGGAGCACCAACCTATTAAAGGCACTTTATTAAACACTGACAGAGGAGCTAGTCCAAGCTAAAGCACTGTCAGCGCAGCTAGTTCATTCTGATGGTTCACCTGCTTGTGTAATTAAACATCTTGCCTCCGATACATGGGAAGGAGAAGAAGGCGAGGCAAATCATTTATAGCTGGGAACACTTGGTGACAAATCACAATTGGCTTCATATCGTACACAGCAAGGTTTATACGCCTGAACACTCAATGCAAAGTAAGTGGTAAAGAATTTGTCATCAATATTTAAGGTAGATTGATTAGATCCACCATGGCCTGTTAAAAGAAGCATCACTCAGGTGAGCATGTGAAAGAAGATCTTAAATGGTGAAGATCGTTGTTGATTCATCCTCACAAATTCAAGATCCCCCGGCCTGCAGGCATTAAACACACAGCATTTATTTTGGAGGCTCTCAGCTGCTGGTCTGCATCGTCACAGCATGCGGTGTTGTTGTGGTTCTTCTGTTCCACTGCAACACCGGGGCTTTTCCCCTGATGCTCACTTTTATTAGTTCAATCTGCTTTAAGACCAGTCTCTCTGAGACCAATTAGAAGTAACCTGGTGGACCCACAAGCTTTTAGGAGTACAGGCTCAGCACGGTCTGGGTCTCCAACAGGTATTTTCTCGGTTACACTCTTTGAAATCGTCTAGTGCCCCACTTATCTTGTCTACATGTATCCTTTAATCACCAGAGGTGGAGTTGCTTTGATGTTTACACTTTTTAAAAATGTAAATAATATTCCTTGCCGCAAATAATGTGTTTCTGATATGACGTCTCTGATTTTAAAATGGAGTGTAGATGGGCACCGGATGGTAGAGTTTTTGTTCACAACAGTCCTGAGTAAATATTTTATGTCCTGCAGTGCAACTGCCTATCATATCAAATCAGATTCAATAAAGGACAATACTTCATCCATATGGCGGGCAGGGTATGTTCAATGGAAGTGCTTGCAATTTCATCAACAAGATGAAGCCCATGGAAGTGATTATCTGTCTTGTGTGTTTGCTGAGTAGCAGCAGAGTGACAGACAGATTGAAATACTTTGAAAAACACACTTTCCATTGGAGATAAGAAAATGTCCAACCCATTCACTAGTCAGCAGGATATTACAGGGTGTTGTATCACTGTCAAATCTACATGATGAATGCAATCCAATGTGTTATTCAATTTGTTTAAACTCCATACACTATTGGCAAACATGCACATGTGCCGCTTAATCAAATAGGTTTCATGTTGCTTATCCAACCATGAATAAGCACTTTTATCACCCCAAAGAGATTGTGGAGTGTAGCTGAAGCAAGCCAGGCAAACAGTGAGTTATCACAATGTGATAAACTGTCTTAAAACACGTCCTCATATTGAACAAATACAATAAAGTACAGTCAATTACAATAAATGACAGTATTGACAAGATCAGATCCAACCCATATACAGAAAGTACTGTAGATAAATTCTTCGCATCAGTTATATTGGTTGTGTGCATAGATTGTACAAAATGTTCGATTATTTAATGAAACAGTCTGACATTGAGATGCTACAGCAAACCTTAATACTATTAGTACTAAAATCTGAAAGAGTAGAAGGAAGCAGTTTCACGCTGTTTTCTAGCGCCCTCTGATGGCTCAGTACTGAGATCCTGATTAGTTAGATGCATCTGCAACTGCAATGCAAGCCTCATTTTTAGTAAAGTGTATTGTGTGATACAATGTGCCTCTAAACTGAAATACCTCCATGACTTATAACATGAGGAAATCAGAGGGGGAGCAGAATAATAAAAACAAAAAGGCCTTGTGGCTTGTGTGCATGATTTGGACATAAATCATCTGAGGCAGTGACCAAAACAACAACGATATGCCACTGTGGTATTTTATTGTAGAAGTTAGTAATCAAATTTGTTATATGTTTTGTGTCCATTTTCCCTGTCGGTGACACTGCCCTACAAGAGAATACAAAGATTTAAACTATTATCATATAGAGTAGACAATGATTTCATAGAAATATGTGACAATGCTCTGACAATCTGATCATACATGACACAGACACACCCACTGACAACTGAACACAGAAACACAAAATGTCACTAATGAGGAAAAACTTACAAGCAATCCTCTTATTCTGTAATGTTTGGCGAACGGCGATTCTTCAGCACAACCCAGAACACTGCAGGGTGTGTCCATTTTTGGAAACTCCTCAACGTTCTGCAGGGGAAACAAAACACAACAAAAGTGTACAGTAGAAAAGAGAAGCTTCGAATGCTAAGACAGCCTACAAAGAGCTGTGAGTGTGACTGATTAAAGCTTACACTGCCCAGTGTGTCTGACAGGCTGTCCAGCTCCCTCTTGCCCCCCGGACTCAGGCCGTACGACCAGTGCTGACTACAGCTCTGTGGTACAAACGTCCCCAAAAGCAGCAGCCACAGCCCCAAGGTTTTCCTCTCCATTCTGAAAACAAGCACTTTCACATTACACATATAAGCATGACATTACCCACATGCCCAGATTTCCCATTTGCCCCGTTACTGAATTTTCTTTTACCTTTCTGTGCAGCTTCTCTGATTTGCTCTTGTCTGTAGTTGTTTGTGAATGGATGCTGCTGCACACTATTTTCCAAGGCTTATATAGGCCTATGCTGTGTGTTTCCTGATGGCCCAACACTTCACTGCAGGGGGTCACAAAATTGGATTAAGCCACATTTACTGGCAACCTGCAGAGCCTTTTAAAAGATTACATTTCGTGCGTGATTTTTGCACCAACAACTGACGTAAGGAAAGCTTTGTGTGTGGTCAAAAACTGAATCACAGGCTCAGCTATACTTGTTTCGCATTTTCAAGTACTATCATAAAGTCATATATCGAGGGCTTGGAGCCAAAGGGGCGTAAGTGCGTTATAGTAGATTTTATAGGAGAGCCAATACAAATTTTGATCAACCTTGGATCAGCTGCCGTTACCACATACTGAGCACAATATTTAAACCTTTTGTGTTATCAGATTGAGCATCACTATAAAAACAATACTGCTACAGTTTAAGTTGAATTATATTTGTTAACTTTTTTAAAAATGGCAAAAGAGTGAAATACGCCTTTTTGGCACATTGTCCCAATACAGCCATGCAGAATATGGGCGTATGTAAGTAAACAATTGTAAAACACATTCATTTTAATACAAATCTAGCAATTACACTTCAATCAACACTGAAATATAAAACAAGATCAGAATGAATATCTTTATCTTGAAGTAATGCTCAGCAACTTTCACCAAGGCCTTTAAAATTGTAGGCTAAATGGAACATATCAAATTGATTGATACATGTTTTGTTAAAAACTTTTAATAAACCTTTTTAATAAACCTCTATAGACATAAGAAACTACTTTTGATTCTAAACTACTACTTTTTTTTTCTTTTGCTAGTATAATACATTTTTGAATGTGTCCCAGGACACATCACTTATTGATGTGTCCTGGGACACATTCAAAGACCTGTAAAACTCCTCATAACACTGAGGGATAACTTCAGCTACCAGCAGTCTTACTACCAGAGCTCATCTTGACCAGTTCACACTCCTAACATTATAAAATAACATTTTGAATCTATAGGCTATAAGTAGTTCATGGAAATATTAACATATTTACATTAATCTAACATTGACCTAGAATATTAATTAGGATATGAATAGGATACTAAAAATGATGTGATCATGCTGCCATGCTAGCATTACTTACGTCAGCATGCATTTTGAGTTGACCTAAGTGCTGTTAGAATCCTCTACCCACGATGCTTGTTCAGTGTCAAAAGTGAGGTTTTGCTAGGTGTCAAAAGGGCGTAAGTGTTGTTACGCCCTTTTGGCAGCAAACAAAACCCTACTTTTACTGTTACGGCTTTCAGTTTTTGTTTAATTAAAACTTATGGGTCATGATTTCAGTTGTGTCCTTTTGGCACTGAAAAGATCTCACTGAGACCTTTCAACTGATATATAATACTCATATTCACCCAAAATCGCACTTACGCCCCTCCAAGCCCTCGATATGTATCTAGAGAGGTACAATAGATACTAATTTATTTGCAACTAAGACACACAATAATGACGACAGATGACAAACTTATTCATCTTCATAGCAGTTTATTTATAACAGTCATTTATGGAAATATATTTCCGTGGTCAAGTGCAATAATTATAGACAGGGAGGACTACACCACACCCTGTCTTAAAGAAACTAACCTTTGCCCCATATCAGGTAAGATGTATCAAAATAAATAACCGTAGCTCTTACATTGATTTTCACACTCAAGGTGAAACACACTACATGATTGCCTTCATCGTTCATTCTCACAGGCAGGGTACCTAGTATTGAACTGAGTGAATAATATTGCATCTGAAAAGCTTGGAGCTACAGCTAGAGAAACTTCACCAGTCCAGGACGAGTACAGCTCTTCGAACATGCAAACAGACGCTTTCCAGCAAGAACTGAAATGAGATTGTTCCTTGACAAACACAGTGCAGCAACAAGTTACAACATCTGACGACTCCAATGACTTTTGGATGTTTTGGAAGCACTGGATTTGATTTACATTAGATTACAAGCACCATACATTTTTGGTGAAAAGGTATAACGTGTTACAATTTCAACACATCTGTGCAAAGCGGGAGTTGAAAGAGTGATTAAATGCTTTACATGGAGCATGTTTCCAGGCAATCACACTTCTCCCGACTGGGTGGAACATGACTGACAAAATTAACATCTCACATTAACACTGCCTTCCGTTAAAAGCACAAAGAGTTGGATTATTTGCTCATATTTAGGTATAAGGAATAATGAGTAACATATACATACTTGACAATAAGCAAAGCCACAGTGAAATGCATGCAATTATAGATCAGTCATACACAGGGTAAAAAAAGAGGTAGATTCACAGAGCGCAAAACGAGGGAAAGCTTTTCAAGTAAGCTATATTCAAAAGTAGGAAAGGAGAAAACTCACAGCTGTAAATGATGTATTGCATACACAAGTTGTGCTGAAAACTAGTCCTGTAGCATAGTTTTGCGGTGCGCTAACAGCACTTTTAGCCATTCAGACTGTGCTATTGTATGGCTTTGGCTTGCATCGCTTCCTTTCAACACATTGTCTCCAGCAAAAATAAATTACATAGTTTGAGAAGAACATACAGTTACACACTTATTGGTAACTGGACCCCTTCATTTCTGCAGCATCGAGTGAAGCTCGTTACATTGAACTTTACTGCACACAGATAATCCGATAATCTTTGCCTCCCAGTAATGTGTCAAGTAATACGAAATGAATATAAACTACGTAAAACATTAAATGAACATAGTTACTGGATTGCATCCAGACATCTTTACATACACTAGGAATATTACTTTGTTTTGGTGACGAATGCAGACGCAGTTGAACATTTAAACATATCCTACCGTAAAA
This sequence comes from Centroberyx gerrardi, assembly GCF_048128805.1. NCBI lineage: Eukaryota > Metazoa > Chordata > Actinopteri > Beryciformes > Berycidae > Centroberyx > Centroberyx gerrardi. Next base: position 11,259,245 of record NC_136004.1, read on the forward strand.
ACATACATGGATAACCCTGGATAAACTCTAGTGCAAGATATTTAAAGCTAACATAATATAGGGGGAATGCCAGGGATGTGCATACAACGACCTGTACTGCCAACAGGTACAGAGAGATTGATAGTAAGTGGGGAAGTGGGATAGGCTGACTAGAGAGTAGAGGAGCCAAGCATTAAAGAAGCCAGCTGGGGCCCAGACTGAACTTGCGGGGGTGTGCTGGAGTTATCTGACGCTCTGCGACATGTGTAGCGGCGTCAGCATCTCTTCAAATATGGCTCCTTTCACGTTGGACCCTCTCAGGTTGGCTTCTTGTAGATCACAGCCGGACAGGTCACAGTTCTGCAAAAAGCAAGCAGGGACAAAATGATAAACCGGGATTAAATGGATTTAATTAGTTAGGGCACTCAGATGGACTCCTGTGCAATATGCTCACAGACCCACCTTGCTTTAAAAGTTGCAACGTAACTGGAGAAAAGGCTTTCTGAAAGGCTGTCAATATTTTCCACTGCACATACCACAAGCTTTTCAATGAATCATTTCCATTCCACTGGGAACATACAGAGAGCGCCTAAAATATATCTCTCCGTGGGGCTCAATTCAATAAATGAGCACTTACTGCAACTATGCCTTACAAGCCACTTCTGCCTTAAAATTTAAACTTTAGCGTATTCTATTATGAATGTTGCACTGAAGTGGTTGGAAGGATATTTACAGCTTCACAGACAATGTTTCCTGCCAAGGTACCGGGGCCAAAAAACACAATGTCATTTTATGCCAGAGAAATGAAGAAATGAAAATTGAGTATGAGAATTACCACTGAAATACACAAAGTTAACCTTTGGTTCAACAAACTATTCCTCAGTATGAAGGAGCGGTTAGGCTGATATGCACTCATCAAGGGAAAGTCCACCCTAAAGCCCTCTAGCTAAAACCTACAGCCAAAATTTCCAATTACTTTTTTTAAACAGAAATTTCCGGTTAAAAAGAGTTTTTTAGGGTTTTGTACCTGTTATTTGTCATGCAGTGTTTGCTGACTGCAAGGCACGAGCAGTTTAGGGCTAGCTTTGTTTGACTGGTAAAAATATCTGTCTCATCTCTGGTTTAATAGAAGTTTATTTTCCTCCACCTCCTGCACAGAGGGGGCCCAGGCCTGCCTTTCAGTCATGGTGACGCCAAGTTTAAATTGTCAGATATGCAACAAAATAAATTCAGGTTTTTTCCACATCCTAAAATTGATTGGAACACTTCCATTCATTCCTGAAATGAACCTCTTAAACAGGACAACCTAAGGCAGAAAAGCCATTCAATTCCAATAAAGATACTAAAATTAAATCCATGTTATCCATTGTATTAATTGGTTATTTATTTAACAGGGATAGCGCATACTAATATATTGCACCAGAGTTAATAAAGATAGTTTTTTCTGTTGCCCCTGGGCCTTGGGAAAGACATTGTTGCGTTCAACCTTGCGTAACTTAATATTGGGGATATTGCTTCTGAGCCATCTTTGGTGAAGTTGTTTCTGGTAAACATCAGGGTTCACAAACACAAAGATATCGCAAAATCTATAATCCAATTTATTCAGATCTACTTTGTTTAATCCTTTTTGTTCCCTGCAGCTACTCCCCAGGAGGTTGCTGTAAATAAGAATGTCTTCTGAGTCAACCTGCCTGGTTAAATAAGGGTTTATCAACATAATCCCCTCTGATAGCCTCAACTTACCTCGAGATCAGTCCCTGCTAAAGTGGCGCCCCGCAGGTTACAGTTCTTCAGCTTGGCATTTTTGAGAGTGGCCACACGCAGGTTGATACCGGTCATCTGGCTTCCTTCCATGTCAACTCCTTTCAGATTAGCACCTAATTACAACAACATTTTGCTTAAAACAAGGTTATAACTGTGGGACCACCTCCTCCTAAATTAAGCAATGTGATGGATTTACCCTCCAGGTTGGCCTTCAGTCCAGATGGATCCTCAAAATTGCATCCTTTGAGAGAAGCCCCCTCGGCATTGGAACAGAGCATCTTCACCCCTTGTAAGTTTGCACCCTTCAGCAGAGAAACCAAACATCATCAGTATTCACAGTGTCTTTCTGTATCTGGAAATATTAAGCAACCCCCTACAGCGGATTCTGCTTCCCAGCGATGTCATCAGGCAGAGGACAAAATAACAGGCTGCTTGGTTGTTAACATATTTTGACAATATGGAGTGAATTTGAGAGTAGATGTGTGCCTTGAGTGATCAAGTTTGTCCAGTTAATGGGAAACGAGTGCAGGTCAAGAATAGAATGACTTCCTCCACGCCGATGAGAAGGCAGGAGGTGTGAAGTGGCCAAATACCAAAAACAATAGCAGTTGTTCACCAGGAGGAAGGCCAGGAATTAAAAATAAAAAAAAGTTTGTGTGTGCCGCACCACAAAAATGACAGACAGAACTGTTCTCTTGCCTTAAATGAACCACTTTAAGAGTGCATTCCCCACTTGGTGCATGTCTGCTGGTATGAATGAATTATTCAGTGGTGGCGAGGAAAGAGTTTTCAGACTCACATCCAGGTTGGCCCCAGACAGATCGGCCCGCTCCAGATTGGAACAGCATAGGTTGGCATGTGTCAGGTTGCAGCGGCTGAGGTTTGCCATCTTGAAATTGATGTAGCGCAGGTCGAGCCGAGAGAGATCAGCCCCGCTGAAATTAAGACCCTAAAAACGGTAATCAAAAGTGTCAATCATTAACTCGGCCTGATGTTATCATGGTAGACATTGTATTTGGTGTCAAGTCTTATCTTCCACCAGCTGTACCTGGCAACGGAGCTCTGACTTGGTGGGTGTGGCCAGTAGAAAACGAACAAACTCCTTTCGGGAAATGGGAGAGTGGTCTTCAGGTGGCTGCGAGTTCTGGTTTAAAAAAAACAATCATGTGGCAAGTCAACAAACAGTCAAGGGAGTATTCACATTACTAATGCATATTACCCATCTTCCACACTTCAGATTACCTTTATTGCTACTTCCAGCTGTTCTGCAAGCTGCTCAATTCCAAAGAAGCGAGCCTCCTCTAGGACACCTGCAAGACAGTTCAGACAGTGCTACCAACCTGGACTCATTTTCAATTTTTTATCAAGGAATTACTGTGGCATAAACCACAGGGGTGACTTCATTCAGTGAGTCTGATCAGATGAATTCAGCAGACTTCTGTGAGTGTGATCAAGTCTCAGGACTAGGCATGCAAGACTGTAGAAGTAAAAAAGGCCAGACTTACCCCGTATATTGATGCCTTCATTGACAATGAGCTGACCGTGTCTCAAGTAGTTGAGAATAGGCTCAAAGTATTCGGGGCTGCGGTCGATTAGGTAAGCCCCATGCTCGTCCTGCTTGTTCCCCCACACATCTAGAGCAAAGGTAGAGGCTCACGTGACCCGTTCTAACAGATGGGTCACAGAAAAAAAAAAAAGATTACTGATTGGCTGGTCAGCTCTGTAGTCTAGTAGTAACTTACCCTTCTCTCTGAACATGTGGGCAAGCATACTCTCTGGCTCCTTGCTGACCAAGGTGCTCCTGCACACGAGATAGAAAAGTTCTTATGAGGGCCAAGATAACTAAAGAGGAACAAAATCGATCCCATGAACAGACGTAATTACCGTGGAACCAGAATCCTAAGTTTACAGTGAGCACAGTGATTAGGACCACACTTACCTGGTGGTGGTGAAGATACGACCACCAATATTGAGGGTCAACCAATCAGTGTGTGCTCCAGGGTGATCGGATGTAACCTTGACTTCATTCTGAGGGTCTGAAATGAAAGAAGATGAAGAGCAAAAGACTCTGAGATCTGCATTCTTTCATTATTCATTGGACTCAAGTGAGTTATTTTCAAGCAGACCAGGAGAAAAGATGATGACAACACTCACCAATAAATGGATCTCCCTCTGAGACATACAGCACGTCGTCATCTCTGTAAAAAGGACAGACACACAATGAGTGAATATGCTCATAATGTGCTTAGCAACATATTAATCATCCTCTATGTTTAGGTTACCTGATGAGGGCAATGTCATCTATGAGACCACCCTTTCCATTGTATAAACAGGAGGCTCTGATTCCTAACTTATTGCTTGCTACCGATAATAGGTCAGACAAGGTCCCGTACACTGCTACAACCTAAAAGGAGAAGAGAAAATGACATTGGGGTTTTGTCTGAATCTGACAAACTCTGAAACACAATGGGTCATTCCTGTTTACTATAATATTACTGATTGGTTAAGTTAGCGTTGCAAGAAGGAGCAGCTACGTTTATGGACAGGCCATGTGAAAATATGCCTTTTAAAACCAACATATTTGTAAACAACATAATCTGTTGGCAGCATTAAACTTCACTTAATATTGTTTATAACAGTTATGAAGTGTACAATGAAACGCGTCTGCTCTGTAGAATAGGCCAGTCATTCTGCGGCCCAAGCTACATTTCGCAAACTAGCAAACTACTTACGCACCTTGCCATTTTTAGACGTCCCGTTAACAAATAAGGTAACTCTTCTCATTCTTTAGGCGCTTTGGCTGTGAGTAGCTTGTTACAATTTCAATGAAAACGTAACGTTTGCTAGCTAACCCTTGCTAGCTAACCCTTGCTTGCCGGGGATCAAGCTGGCTAGCTAGCTGCACCAGACAACAACACGAGACTGATGCTGCCTTCAGGTGCTGTCGCAAATACAACAATTGCTACTAGAGCGTATGGTAAAGGCGACTGAGAAAGTTTGAACGATACCCGAGTTGCCAATGTGTAACGTTCAGATGACAGAGAGCATGAGAGCCAACAACCAACAATTGGTGGTAAAGTGATGTATGCAACAACTTCTAGATAATAAATAACAAAACATTAATTAAAAGCCTCATGCGCATTTTCTTCTTCCTTCTACCGCTGCAGCACAAATGAGCTCTGTGACACTTTATTTCTAAAATAAAGCAACAGCCGCCAAAATACAGTTTTGTTACAGAGTCCACTGTGTTATTATTTTTACAGACACGCGCATGAATCATACAGGCATGAATACGCGACAAGACTCTACGACGTCCGACCGCGGGGAGCTCCTGAAGGCAGCATCGATACAGAAGGTACGTTCGTTTCATACGTCGGATCGCAAAAGGATCTGCAGACCGGTGCACACGTTTGCTATCACGAATAACCGGAGACAATGATTTTTTATTCGGATTTTATGCTTATATCAGAACTGCCCGCGTTGTTTTTAACGTTACATTCTGTTACTTTATGCATTTATTGTCTTCCCAACTTCATGTATGACTTGGGTGTCGGCAAGCTAGTCCAGTTGGTGGTGGTAATGCACCAGCAAGTTGCCGCCCACTGAAAATAGTAAAGGTAGAAGAAGAAACCCGGAAACCACACTATCCCCAACATAAGCAGCTACTTTTACACTTAAAACTCACGCCCAGCTTCAATTTAGGTCTATTTTCGCCCTGTTTTTGTCAGTTACACCATGGCGTCTGATCGAGAGCATTGTTCGTGCTGTTCCCATCAAGTTTCCTCACCTAGTGTTCACCAGACGTTGAATGAAATGGACTTTGAAAGAGGTTAGCATCCATACAAGCCAGCTGAGGTTGTCAGTCATGGTGTGTTCAGGTGGCCTGTGTCATCAGTAAACTTGTTCATTTTAACATTACCTCTTTATCATTCATGACACACTGGACTTCCTCCCAATGCACACAGTAGCAGAGTCATTTCACTTTTGAGTTAATGAGTGGAGTACACTGCTTTGTTGTGATAACTAAACTGTCATTCACACATGCAGGTATCTGGTCTGCTGCGATGGATGGGGACTTGGAGAGGGTCAAGTCGTTGGTCCAGAGAGGCACAGACCCGAACCTGAGAGACTCAGCCAGATACACTGCTTTGGTGAGGATACTGGGAAGGTGTCTAGATGTTTGACAGTGTCTGCTGTACTACTGGATCTAACTTCCTGAGTCATTTTGTGTGTTTTTGTTTCAGCACTATGCAAGCCGCAGCGATCGTCTTGCTGTATGCGAGTTTCTTCTAGAGAGCGGTGCTTGTGCCTCTCCCCAGACGCCAGGCGGTGCCACGCCACTCCATCGATCAGCTTACTGCGGTCATCTGGATGTGGTTAGACTCCTGCTGCGCTACAGGGCAGATCCACTGCTCTGTGATGACGACGGAGCGTCCCCCTTACATAAGGTAGGCCTACTGTGGCTGCAGCACGACAGCAATAGCAATATCACAATAAAACCTTTGCAGAGAAGTATTTTGATCATCATTTCACTGGTGCCTGTGTGTGTTGGATGAGCAGGCTGCAGAACGGGGTCATGAACGGGTGTGTGAGCTGCTTGTTGAGCGCTGCCCGTCCCTCCGGAGCCAGGTGAACAAGAAGCTGCAGCTGCCCTACCAGCTGGCACCCGAGGGTCCCCTGCAGGATCTCTTAAAACCACCACGGTGACGGGAGACACATTGGGAGTCTGTATTGAGCGAGACCAAACAAATGATGTGATCTCAAAATGGACTGTAACAGCAGGCGAGGTCTACTCCGGTCGTGATTACACCCAGATTGACTGGGATGCTGTCAGTGGTAAATTTGGCTGCTTTTTCTCCACAACCGAGCCTCATCTGTGTGCCGTGGAAAGGAACTGGGTACACACCACCATTTATAACCTTAACACCATGAGCCTCATTGCGTTATTGATTTCTCCTTAGTTTACTGCTTGTGTAATAAACATAACTCCTACACCACAGAAATGTGGAAAACTTGCCAAATACCTACAAGGTCTAAGGTTGGTTGCTGCTGCACTTTTGTACCAGATGACTCACAAAAGGAATACTGTGGCCATGGTGCATACAGTAGTGCATTAATACAGTTGAAATTGGTGGTGAAATGAAGGATAATGCCATGTTCAAGAGGTAAAGATGGCAGCCATTTTCAAATGTTTCTTGATCATTGACCATCATGAAAAGGCCCTTCACATGAAAACAGAGCAACAGTATTTCAGCTTATGTGTTAGAGAATGGCAACTGAAAATGCTTAGGTTGTGTTTGCGAGCTGAGTAGTGAACAGATGTGATCGATTTCTGTGGGAGAATGAAATGAATATTCCTCCCAGTCCCACGTTGCCGTTTTTTAAAGGTGGTGTTACTGGCTGAATCCCAGTGTCCAGACATTGACAAACAATGTGCAGGCACACTGAGCTGTATTGTGCGTTTGTTAATGATTTTTCTGTGGGGTGCGTTGGGCTGCCACATAAACAGATTCCCAAGTTCACTGCAAGTCTGCAAGGGAGGAGCAGGCATAAAGATTCAGCTACTAGTTGACTAGGTGATTTATGGGACGGAGCTGCAGTCGAGGTCAAAAGGCACAGAGTCCTGACTCTTTGTGTGCTTAACTCTTTGGGAATTACTCCACTTACATGAACAATATGTGTATGAATTGATTCATAAAGGAACAAAATGAATAGAAATAAAAGTCTTAAGTGAATTTGTGTTTTCTGTTTCCTCAAGTGTATCAGCAGTGGGACAGTGGGTATTTATGTTTTAGCTCCAACATATGGAGCCACATAGCATCTGAAAGAATGCTCAGTGTCTCACCAGCTGCTTACAGGTGCATAAAGGATGATGGCTTCCTGGGTTGATGTCGTTCGGTCCTCCCAGGCAATCCCACAGTGCATTCGCTCTGCCTCTTACACTCTACCCAAAATAGCTTTGGAGAGCATTAATCATTGATTGCTTTGCAACATGGGACGAGTGTGAGAAAGCAAATTGTGTTTAAACAAGAGGCCGGCATCTTGCCTGCCTTTGGTTCGCTGTTAAATTTTGCATTGCAGCTTTAGAGTGATCCTGGATATATTTTTTACTCCGATGCAGCTGGTCTCAACCTGCAGGGGGAGCCATTGTTTTACAAGCAGCAATTGGTTTTCCTAGTCATCAGGTCTGTCTGCAATTTTCACAGGCTGCTATGCTAATAGACCATGTGAAAAAAAAAAAATAAAGCTGGCAGCTCCCATGGATTGACCTCATTCAGTCCTCCCAGCGCTCTGCTGGAACACTAAACAGAGGAACTGTTGGAAAGAGGGAAAGGCCTCAGTGTAGCTGTCACAGCTGATGGCAAGGCATCATGGTTAGGCAACACCAGGGTGCCAAATGATATGTGCCACTGTTCTTGGCAGTTAAGACTGTTGGTATTAAGCAATACAGAGCAGCAAACTTTCCATTGTTCCCAAGGACTACTAATAAAACCAGTTCATCTTGGCACATCAGTATCATTAGACCTGACATGTTCTAATTTGTCTGTTAGAGAAGTTGGTGGCGTCTCAGCCTACATTCTTGCAAGCAACAACTGAGACATTCGACATGGATTCTGTCAAAAAAAAGTCACTTTGTCCATTTTACCACTTTGCTTCAACATGCCCTCTAGGTGTGGTAACTTTCTGGATGACCAGTAAGAAAGGTGCTGTCTCTTAGTATCTACTGTTGCTGGCAAAAGCATGTCTACTATTTCTAAACTGGCTAGAGCGAATGCTGATGGTTGACAGTCTTTCCATTTTTGGAGGGGTAATGACATCAAACCAGGCAACTGGCAGCTTTAAGCACATGGTCCATTAATCTGGAAACTCTGGCTCCTAATTTGTTTTAACTGCTGTTTCAGATACCGCTTTATGTGTGTCATTTTGGCCTGTGAGGGAACATTTAGCACAATTAAATAATAGTTTCCCTAACACCTCAACGCGCTTCATAGGTCATTCTAAAGAAAATTGTTTTGTAGGAATACTACTGTGATTAGTCTAAACTTTAATTTAAAAGGAATACCCAAGTTATGAGCTTCTCTCTCTCTTACTAATCTGATTGAGATGATTCATGCTCTCTCAGGTTATCAAAAGCAGGACACAAATATTTACATGCAGAGAGACCAGAAAGGATGGAAGCCTGGGGGCGAATGAATGATGTTGATGTTTCAGTATCTGCTCAAACGGATGGGAAGACTTTCAACTATGTCTCACATACTTTCTCATTCAAAGCAGGCTGAATGAGTAACACATGCGCGCCCAGAGACAGATACCCTGTCTCTCGTCCCCAGTCGTCTCCGCAGTCGGCGTAAATGTGCGCTCGCGACAGAAACCGCTCGCTGCAGTCTGAGGAACTTTCATTGGGTCCGCTGGTGGGTGGTGTTTCCATTGCAACCTTCAAACCACATCCAGTGCCGTGACTGGAGGGGTGCCAGGCCACATCTGGAGCTCATTGCAGCTGACGCCACACTGCACAAGGAGATGGGGTGGGTTGGGGGGCTGGGGGGGTTCAGCTCCGAGAACCAGGCCAAGAGAGCTGTTTACACTCAGTGACAAGCACCTCCTTCCACGCAGCTAAAGAGCTGTTGCTAAAACCACCCGACTTGAATGCCCCATGTCAGCGATATTAATTGCTCAGCCTTTTTTTCCATCGGTTGGTAGATATCGTTTGTTTGTTTGCTTTTTTCAAATGGCATGAAAAACAAAGCATATTCTGCTATTTGAATTAGCCCACTAATTTCGACTGGCGCTCAGGCTATCACACCCAATCACAGCACCCACCGACTGTTCCTCTGCCAGGTTCTATGTAATATAATCAAAGTTGATGTCTTAGATTTGCTTGCAGTGAGCAAGTTAATGAAAACCCTATGTGTCACTGGGTAAAACTGGAGGAATGTTAAAGGGCCTCAGTCTTTTTTGATATTTTTTTCATGAGCTGGTTTGAATTTGAGAACTGCTTGCCCCCTTTATGTGGAAAAGCAATCAGAAACTGGCTCGTGTTGGGTGAAAATGAGCAGCTCCGTTGGAAAAAAAATAAAGACCTCCTTTCACCCTCTTTGTTTTCTTTCAAACGGCTATGCTACTAAAGCAGCGTATTGTCAATAGAGATGTTACTGCCAGTGATCTCCAGGATGTTTCGTGCTGTATTTCTCAGAATGTGACCTGTGATTTTCATGCCTATAGCTTTTGAAAGCTTTCAAGTAATGTGAGGACTTAGGGAGGACTCCACAAGACGAGGAATTTGGATTACAGCTCTGTTTAGTGAGATTTATTTGGAAAGCAATGAAACTTCCTGGCCCTGGAACCCACTTCCACCATAATGAGCCCAAGTTAAACCAGGACTGGATGTTATTCCCCTCAAAAATAGAAGGTGGTCTGTGTGTGCCATGCTAGTGTGGAGTATTTGAAGTCAGTGCTACAACTCTATTTTAAACAGGGCTTTACTCTGTTGCTGCTGCCAGAGATTTAAGAAAGACTGAACTATGTATGATGGGAACATCTTGTCCTGTGTGCCTACATCTTCAGTTTGAGAATTGTTCTCAAGCGGACAAAATCTAATAAACAACAAAAAATGACTGTTACTGAGTATTTCTCTGTATATTTCGTAACACAAAAAAATAATTCAAAGTCATATTCCACAGTGTATCCTAAAGCTCATCGTGTTTTATTGTGCCATATGTCGGTTTTCTTTGTTTTGGTTGCATTGTCGACAAGTAATACCTGAAGGTGTGTTTGCATGGATAAATGGGTCTGGTCCTTGTGTCCACCTGTACAAGACTAGAGCCATTCCCTGGTCTCCCAGCTGCACTGGCAGAGCCCGAGTTCTCCTGAAGTAATCAGGTAAATGGCTGGCAGATGGGCACACATTAAGGAGTGGAGTTCCAGACACTGGCATGGAGGACCGCCCCATATTGTCTCATCTGCATTGGGTAGGTAGGAGTGTGTGTGTGTGTGTGTGTGTGTGTCGGGGGAGGCGGAGGGGTCTTGCTATAATCAAATCTACGGGAGCTGCTCCTCGGAGATCCTGCATAATCCAATTTAGGTCCACTCCCACTTCAAAGCAGCATGTTGTCTGATGATTGAAGTGATGTCGCAGATCTTACGCTCCCACTTTCCAGGTCAGAGGGTGACGAGAGCCAAGAGTCCAGGCTGCAGCTCGTCTCTCCCAGGCAATCAGCGGCGTGACTGTCAGACATGTCGAGCTTATCTCCTGATCAAGCCGAGAGCCATAAAAGACCTTGTGATGAATATTCTTTGAAGCCTTGATCAACATTTTGATTTATTTGATTAATATTTTGATGATAAAAAACAGACACTTCCTTTTATCCGTATTAGGATCCTCCAACCCTGTCAGTCTTGCATGTGGAGGACATGTCAGTGGGATTTGTCGGCTATAACGTGTTCCTGCAGCCAGTCCCTACATGCCTGGAATGAAATGGAAGTATATCTGGACAACATGCAAACTTCCTTAGTTGCATTGGCCGTTTGCACAGTTTCCCCCATATATCTCCTCCATGATGAGTTTCCATGACAAGTTTTCTCCAACAAATTGTGTTTAGCGCTCAGCAAAGATGTTAGCTTTTATTTCGGTGTTATTTGCACCAAAAGCAGAGGATATATTTGATGATGAAAATTCATTTTCTCGGATGGATGCTAAGTTGGATTCTTAAACTCTGGGCTGGATGCATAAGTTTCTTTTTATTGATTATGGAGATGTAATCTTCTCAAAAGCATGGCCACACAAGCAACCCATAATCTCTACTATATATGTCAGAGGGCAATAAATGAATCTGTTGGGATCATATATCTAGGTCCCATCAAACAAGAGTATGGTAATGACTCATCTTAACATGTATCATCTGCTGAATCTGTAATACTTAAGGAACTCTTAAGATCCATGTGCCACCTGTTTTAGCTGCACTTGTTGTGCTCCTTCACTATCCTTCACCCATTCTATTGAGCTTTTGTGTACATATTTTATTTTGCATGTTGTCTGTTTTACATGTTGTGTGTTTTGACTATGTGGTGTTTCTGACAATGGCTTGAGGATGCATGACAGTCTATTCAGCTGCTCACACACTAAGTCTTAGACAATATTCTTTTGGGAATCGTATAGAACAAGACTTTGTTAGTAAAGTTGACAGTAAAGTGGATTTTGCATGAGGAATGAGGGTTTAAGACTATAAGATCACATAACAAACAAAAAGGCTACTGGAGCCCATCCTGAAAGTGCAATTTCACTTTTATGTAACGTTTGTAGTTTTTGGCATAAATATACTGATGTGGGTTCATGATGAGTCAGCCACCTATTATACTGGCTTAGTATTGGTGGATGACTCATATATTCTTAGTGATATTCTCAGTGTCCCTCAGCTGCATTGTGCTTTCATTAGTTTAAAATTCCTAATTCAAACATATATGTCAACTAAAACCGAGCAACAGTGATATGATTTTTTTCCCTAATTTCTCTATTTTTTGTCATCATAGAGTGAGGTGGAAAAAATGCCAAATGCTGCTGGTGAACACACTGTGGGAAGAGCTAATGTCAGAGATTTAGTGTTAATTGAGGCATATTGAGGTGAGTGTTCTGGAAAATGTACCAAAATCATGTGTAGTAAAATTAAAAAATACCAATAAAAGACACTCTTGGAACACATTCAGAAGCCATAATGCAAAGAAAAGAAATAATATATTTTGAATGACATTTTAGGGTTGAAGGTTCAGGTGGTCAGAAAAAAACACTCAGGAGAACAGGATAAGAGTTAAAACTTCAACAAAAGCGGACATCTTTGGAATATCAGATTGGCTTTCATTCATGCACACTGTTCGAAACGGAGCACAATAGGTGAATAGCATGTATAGACAAGATGCAGGGTGGAAGTACTTGAAATACAAACATCTCTTCTCTTTTTTCTTTTTTTTTTTTTTTTTTTTACATACTCCTCATGCTGGGAGATTTGTCCTGCAGCTCTCTCTCTTCTGTTATTCAGACAAGGGAAATGTGGTTGGAATACAATAGAACGACAGAGCAAAATAGTTGCATCTAGTGATCATCATTCACGAGTAAAACAATGCAGCTGCTGGGTCACTTTCTACAGTAGCAAACAGCAAAACAGTCACAGCAGCAGAGACAAGACTCTCTTTCTGAGTAAATGAGCAGGGAATGCAGCAGCACGCTGCACATGTAATTGAACAAGATGATTACGCTGATGAACTAAGGCTCATGGAGGCGCACCGTCCCTCTGTCAGCAGGTGCCCGGCACACACTGGCCCATTCATATGCGCATTCCTGTCTCTCCACTTGCAGCCCAGCAGGTTCCTCCCGGGCCACTCAGGACAGGGGCTGACGCACACAAAGGGTCTTCAATCTGCCTCAGACAACAGCCAGCATAAAGGCCCGGAAAGCCACAACAGCGTTATGTCAAAGAGCGGGGTGGGGGTAGCGAGCGGAGCTTTGGGGGGGCCCGGTGCAGGACTGGGGCACCGCTGATGGATGGATGAGGGCTGGGCTCAGGCAACGTAGTGGAAGGACTGTCTGAGGTTTTTGCGCATAAAGACGGATATTTGTACTTGCCCGGTAACAATGGAATGCAAACAAGAAAAGGAAGGACAATCAAACACCACTTTGGGCTGTGAAGAAGCTGCTAGGGAAATCATCATGCAAAGCGTCCCCGGGCCAGATATTGTTCATTCTGAGCATTGCATGACTCGCTGTTTGTTCCCATGCTGATGTGTGGGTTTGCCTCCCTTCAGTTTGCTTTTTGCATAAGGTATTCCTGGCTTTAACAGTGTCCGGCACATTTCCTTACACTGAAAGGAAGAGAGGAGCGGTCAGAAATGCCCCACCTCATCTTGAAACAGACTGTATGTCTAGGCTAAGCTTTTGTCTACTGTGTCTCAGTGAGGGTTCAACTGACTCTGAGGCCTGCACAGTGCCAGGCCTATATCCCAAATAATGTACATGACTACACTCATTCAGCCCGTGTGAACAAACTGTGAAATATTTAACCCAACCCTTATGTCATTACAAGTTGAAAAAGTACCAGTCTGTTTAATTATTAAGAAATTCCATAAATTGCAAGGCTTTTATTTTATAGCTTTAGCTTAAGCCCCCTCAGTAAGTCAGCCTATATGTTTCTTGAGCGACCATGGCATGTAAACACCACACAGACAGGTTAATGATTGATGATGCATGCTTTTTGAAATAAACCCTAGATAGTTTTTGTTCTTTTCCCACATGCTATCTTACAAATATAGCGATTTAAACCCTGTTTAACACCATGTGTCCCTTGTGTGTTGCTATAAACAGTTAAAGGCCATCTTTTATTGTTATATAATTAGCCTATTTTGCACAATTGTTACCAGCCTAAGCTGTCAGTGTTCAGACTGGGATTTTACAGCATTTTTCAATCACACACTTTTTTACTCGGACCAGATCCATCAATGGCCTCCTCTCATCAGCCGACAACAATACGCAACCAACTGAAGAAATGAATACATCCAACACCATATGTTGTGAATTTTGCCTTTTGGCTTTCATGTCCATGTGTGTAATTTATTCATTTTCATCATTAACGACCTGATGCATAGCTCAAGGGACCGCTTTATCAGTGAGACCAAAAGAGCTGATGACACCAGAAATCTCTATAAAATATCTGGTGCGAAACTGTGCTGTTGCATCAAAGATCTGCTGTGTGTGCCGAACCCAGTTTTGATGCTGTGAAATGGTAAGATGTGGTTGATTTCAGCACATGCACATTTAACTCTCACTATTAGTTGCCCTAATAAACATGCCTTGGTTTTTCCCTGGTATGTATGCGGTTGTCAGATTCACACTTCATCTGTTTCATAGTAACAGCTCTCTTTCAAGCTTATTTCAGTTCAAAGTGCATTTAACAAAACAGTCTCGGCAAACTTATAAAGGTTGGAAACACTCCAGACTGAGATATCCACCACTCAGAAAGTGTGACACTCACTAAAATGCCCTTGGGCATCGAAGCAAAAAATCATTACTGAATGCCACTGTAGATAATAGCTAACTTGAGCTCTGTGCTCACAAAACAGTAACATATAATCATTGTAAACATGAGGTAATAACTTCTTTCATATAGCATGTTGGAGAGAATCACTACAATTTAAGGAGATTCATTTAAACTGGAAAAGGGTTTTTGAACTAATGATAACACAAATGACAAATAAAACAAACAGCACCAAAACGTAAAATTCAAAATTGAAGTTCAAAGGTCTACGCGTGTATGTTTGTGTTTCTGTGTGTGTGTGTGTGTGTGTGTGTGTGTGTGTGTGTGTGTGTGTGTGTGTTTATGCAAGTTAGTATGTGAATACTTGTGCAGGATAAAGCTAAACAAAATTCTCCAAAGGCTGGAGTTTGATAGAATTCAGCATGTCGCTGCATTCAGTATAAGTGCTTTAGGTTTCTACACCCATCGAGACCCAAGGCTCTACTGGACCAAGGAGGTTCTATACTGGACTCGATGGCAATCTTTGAATCTTAATGCACTTCCTGGTATGAGTCAGAATTGGCTTTTTTTTATTTTGGCGTGATATCGACTACATGGCAGACAATGGATAGCGATGACTCAGTGATGTGATCAGACCTTACACTTCCAGCTTTGGATTGCAAAATTCAGATTTTAGAGGAGTTTTAGACTATTTGTAGAACGATACTAGCTAGACAGCAGCACACGACACTATATGTAATCTGGATGAGGCAAAATCATAGATCCGTTTCTCAGCATCCTGTAATGACACGCCAAGATCCTCCTTTGTTTGTTGATAGGAGCTAATATTGGGGTTGGAGAGTATTGGACCTTTGCAGCAGAAACTCAGTTCCACGTGCCAAGAGGTTATAACCCATGTAACAGCTGTGAGATTATGTTTGTTCACTCTCAGTAGAGAACAATGGAGCGACTACAAATGAGGAGCAGGAATATCTTTGTTTGAGACTGGTGCATAGAATTTGCATTGAGCCATAAAGTTGCCTCTTTTTGGTGGATATCCATACATAATAGAGTCTAACAATGTAATCATAATGAAAGACTATAGCACATGTTGAAATATAAATCCCTCTCTCCCCCGACTCCTTCTTTAATCTAAATTCCAAGCTGGGATTCATGTGTCTTCGCAGCTTCAGTCATCCGTCATTTGTCAACGGTGACATGAAATCAAAGACCATATGAGCTCTTCAGATATAAACTATGTGTTTGATCAGGCACAACAAACTTTCTTGTTTGTGCTGAGTTGGCAGATGTATGTGAAATTGTGATCCTCTTTGAAATGCTGCCAATGCATATGATCTTTACTCCAACACAGTAAAGCTATTTATAGGTGCCTCGAGCGGGAAGTTGATGAAAATGTACTTTCTGTCATAGCTTTGAAGTGATAAATTAGCATTCATTTCTCTTATCTGAAAGCCTATACAAAGAAAGCAAATTCCCTTCCCAGGTGCATGTTGATGTTATTATGCACACTGTACTGCACTAACTGCTGAATTCATATTTGACTGATTCATACTGAGGATCCTTTGGGTCTATTTACACTGATGAACATGTGTCTTCTTACATCTATCATCTGCTAGAGCTCTCTTGTTGGTGTAAACAGGGCTTTAAACAGTGAGAGGCCTCGCCTGACACAATGTAAAAGATGCATTCATTTCCCTCATGTTAGCCACCTATACTTTGTGACTTCTTTACGTGAGACCTAAAATAGTATAGCTAAAAAAAAAATCACGTGGGCTGGGAGAGAGGCCTATTCAAGGAAACAAACTGAATCTGTCATTGAAGCTATTGTTGGCAAGAAGTTGACTTTTACACTGTAATGGCTTAACTAAGGTATAATTTGTTCTTAGCAGACATAATTTGAATGGTGGCTAATGAAGAAATGGCAGGCAAACTACACTCACTATGTTAATGCTCAAAATCCTCCACCCCTATTGCTGCAAGAAATCTCTTACTGGCTATGAACTCTCTTTGAAGACACGTAAAAAGCCACAAACATATACAGAGACCCATAAGAAAAATATTTTAAGTAACTGGAATTGGAATTCTGTTGTAATTTTAAAAGTCCAGGCCTCAATATTTTATTTATCTCTCTTTGTAAAATGCAACAAATGGCTTAATTCATTCATTCATTATTGACTTTTCAAAGCCTACTTTAACTATCTGGGGTTTTCCTAGCAAAAAAAATCTCTATATTTGTAGTGTCTGTGGTGCTCAGTAGTGAATTTATAGTGACCTTGTTGCAATTTATGACATTCTTTACCTTGTGTGGTATTGAGACTTGCAATGATATTTGTTTAGTATTCCTCTAAAATGTATAATGTAGTTCTTTTTGCTCGGGGTTTGTCCGTGGTTTTCAATCCAGAGTACGGCTGGTTTTCTACCAGGCAGCTGATTGCAGTCAATTGCATTCACCTGGCTTCCCAGGTGTGAAATAGTCCCTGATTAGATAGCTAGAATGAAACCCAGCAGGGCTCCAGAGCAGGACTGAAAACTACTGACCTGTGTGTTGTGTAGAACTACAATCCCACAATGCAAAGAGCGCGGTCACAGTTTTTGGTAGGCCTGCCTGGAGTTGGTGGAGGACGCTCTGCTGGAGAGGTGTTGTGGATGGCAGGGGGAGCCAGGTTTCTTCCAGCCGGAGACCTGCGTCAAGCCGGACAGAGACAGACAGAATAATACCGGAATTTAGGCTTCTAGAGTTGCCTTCAAAATAAAAGCATTACATTTGTCACTTGGGCATCAAAAATTGCATCTAAACATTCAATGGAATCATTGCATTAAATTCGGAGTGAAACTATGGCTGTAGGATAGATGCTGCACATATATAATTTGCTGACATACTATAGACAAGCTTTAAAGGATACAGAAGGAATTCCAATGAGCAAGCTAGAAAGCTGTTATTATATGGCCACAGCATGGCAGAAACAAGTAACACACTGGAGTTGTGTTTAACATGCTCTTTTGAACTAGCCATGCAAAAGAGGCTATTTAACTTTTTTTGCTTGAACAGTGAATGAAAGCAAAAACCAATAAACAAAGAGCACCTTCCACAAATGCCTCCACACAGAGAAATCCAATAGAAGCACTCTCTATCCTTTCCTTTAAATTAGGAAGTCTACTATCTAAAAAAAAGTCATTTTGTCCCATAGTAGTGGCACAATTGTTCCTTAAGGCTGTGGGATGGGAGCTACTGTAGCCTACCTGGTGTTGGGTGTCAAGTCCGCGAGAATAAAACGTTGCGACACGTGTTCTTCAATAGGGGTTTTATTTTGAAAGCTGCACCCGGAAGTGATATTTTGCATTCTATCTAGCTTGACACTGGTCCGGAGGATGCGCATATTCTCAGATTTAAGGGGGGAGGCTTTGAGCAGCAGGACTCTCGTTGTTTTACAGCATTTATCCGCCCGGAATGGTCAAAATAGTCTTCAGGATTTGTTGAAATACCGATCTTTTGTAAGAATATAAACGGCACTTCTCTTTCGGATGTTTTGTTAGGTAAGTTGAACAACTTTAAGACACAGTTTTCGGAGGTGAATGGACTTTTTTCCATCGTGAGCGAAACGATTTGGGATAAAGCGACAACCAAAAACTACCGCATAGGCTGCCCTCGCTCAATTGCTTTGGTGTTTTTTTTGTAGGTTAGGTAAGGTAAAACAAGTAGGCCGTAAAGGAAAAAACGGCGCCCATCGTTAAAACGTTCATATTTTCAAAGTGCAAGTTACTGAGAGAGTTTTTTCCGCTCTGTTGAGTATTTGGGTTTTACGGAGTGGGGGGACGCACATTCTTTTGATACAGGCGCTGTTCGCTACTTCACACAAGTTTGGCCAAAACATGTTCAAACTTGCTATACGTTTCTAGTTTTGGAGTAGATAAACTCCTCCAACGGACCCACATTTTGAGCCTGGATATATTGTTTTTGGAAAAGTTTCTCCACATCCAACCTCAGCCCAGGAGTCTTCCCCATCTGGCGAACGGAGGTTAACACTGGCTGTTCTGCAGCCCCCCACCAAAAAGGTGAGTTGGTATTTATTAGTCCTTTACTATTCGATTTTGTTTCATTTTACTGTGTGTGTGTGTGTGTGCCAGGGGGTTGTTGGCTACCATTATAATTGTCTTTGATTTTATTGATGAGCATCTAGAAGTGTAAATTAAAAAACGTGAATTGTGGCCCTCATGTGTGTCCCAGAGCCTGCTTTCAGACATGAATCTCAACCACCTGTATCTTACCTTTTTTTTTAGAAATTGTGAAAATGGAAAACTGCCCATTTATTTGTCTTCTTTAAGAAAGCACAGAGTGGTTGTGTGTGTATTAACACCTCCATCTCCATGCTTGAGAATGAAAGGGGACAAACACTGTAAGAGCAAGGCCCAGTACTGTCAGCACTCCTGTTAAAACTGAATGGAAATACACAGAAAAGACCTTGCTTTATGTCAGTGCTTTTATATCCAAAGTCACAGCAGCAGCCTCTTAAGGTTAGGCAAGTTATTATAATAAATACCACCCATAGTATCAAAGCTAAAAAGCAGAATGCAGATGTGTTATTATGTTCAGATGCACATTGTGGAGCTGCTCCTTTTGACCATGGAGTTAGGCTTTGTGAATGCATATTACTTGTCTGAACATGAACATCCTTTTGAGATTTATTGTGTTATATCTCTAGAAAAAATAATCCCGGTCACTGCCACCATATCTATCCTCATACATCTTTGCCAAATTTAGTCTTGGCTGTAGAGGTTTCAGGCAAAACCTTGCTGTTCTGTGTCTAGATACAGGCAATAAAACCATATGTCCACGAACAAACTGTGTTCTTTAATACAAACCAGGACACAGGAATAATTACTAATGCAGAAAGTCAGAGATGTTCCCGTTTTAAATACTCAAAGGACAGACATCACATCGCGAAGGTCTACATCTGTCATGAAGTCTGGGGTTTGGAAGAGGTAGTCAGATGTTACGTAGAGCTCTAAATGTTGTGTTTTAAAATGAGAGGGAGAAGATGGATGGTCGAGAAAAGCAGCATGTCCACAGGGAGTTCACCAGGAAAAAAAAGTTTTCTCTTGAACTGTAGAATGGGAAGTGAGGAATAATCCTGCCCTCTAATTTACTAGGCTGCTCCACTGGCACAGAATTATTGTCACTTCAGCTGTATAATCATACCTACTCTTGGTAAATCCATAGAAAAATAGAGAAATGTGGTGTGGCATCAACATCACATTAAATATTTCCTAGCAAGCTATCTGTGTGTGTGGAAATTTGACTAGTAGGCTAAGTTTTACTAACCTATCTTTTAGATCAGGCTGTTTTGTAATCTGCCTATCATATTAAAGGAAGGAATCTAAGCACTTGTTTTCACCTTTTTGGTTTCAACCATTTTTCCCCCCATTTTAATATAATGTCTAATTGTAACATGTGCTCAGTGAGTGTACTGAGCATGGCACTAACACTGCCAGGGTTAGAGTTTTTTTCCCCCAGTTGAACCTCCCATGGGAAACCATATGCACTCATGGCATTGAAAGGCACTTTGGATGTAAGTGTCAACAAATGGCATACGTAATGCCGCCTGGCTTGACCGTGATTTCTTTACATTTGAGTCAAATCTCAGCACACACACGAGGCTCCGTCCACAGCACGCTGGTGGAGAACCAGTGATTCAAGCTGCGAGACTACTAAGAAAAACCTGAAGTTTTTGTTTTTCTGAAAACAGTAGCCTTAGGGGAATAGTCTGATGATGCAGCTACGTCCGCTGAACTACACCCTCGTGGAGAAAAACTTTGCACCAGCAGACTGGCCCGTCGCCGGGAGTGCAGAGTTGACTGGGGTTGGGCTACAGAATCCGAGAGCTGAGGAATTTTATGCATGGATGGCAGTGAACAGTAATTATGGTGCAGGCCACGCTTTGGCTTAGGCCTGTAACCTTTGTCTTTGTATAATGAGAGCAGCAAAATGTGTCTTGCACGTTGTAATCTGTTAGTCTTAGCCCTCTGATTTGGCTGATTTTCAGCGAAATGCTGTCATCCCTTAAGAACTTGGAAAAACAACGAGGATTTGACTAAGCATATGATCTGTTTGGTGTTGGAATCCCTCTTTATACTCAGCTGTTGTTGTAATGCAGCAAATGGCTTGAGTCTTTCAAATGTAATTACGTTTTGAGTGTTTTTGTAATTAATTAATTGATTTTTCACTTTGCTAGAATGTTAATTTTTCTGAAGTCAGTCTCCATTATTGGTTCAGATAACCCATATTCTGGCTTTTTGTCACATATCTCAATACATTTTATTTTAAAAGAAAAATTACTTGAATTGATTTTAATTGAAAAGTATGAGTAAGGACACAATGAAATTATATTTCCTGCATCTACCTCACAGTGTTTGTATGTTAAAAGTATAAATTTGGACTAAGTTCTCATAATGCATACATACAATACACTTTCTGAAAGTGGGTAATGTAGGCCCACATTGTCTTACAGAAGTGTGCGCCAACTAAGAGCAAAAATGTAGCGCCAAAGTGATATTTAGGCCTTGGTTTATCTATTTTGATTTGTATGAATTTCCCACTGCTAGGTGGTTTAGCCTCGCCCCTTAGTCCTACACATGGATTCTTGGACGTTGGAAGTGAATAAGAAGCATTTTATCCACCTTGGACAACAACCGGCATAATTCCCTTGAGCAAGGCACTGAACTGCCAACTGCTGTGGTAGAGCCGCCCAGTGGGCAACAGGACAGGACTGTAGTATTGGGCGGCTCCCAGGTGTGAGATGTATCCGTGTGTAATCCTCCTTCATCTGCTCCCCTGGGCCGTTGCTCTAAAACAAAATGTTTTCCGAGTCAGTTTGGCTGGTTGAAAAAAATAAAAAAACAAAGGTAAAACTGTTTTTCTCCAATGTTCACAAACAATACAAATGTAAGCAATCTACTTACAGACTTGAAATTCATATTTAGGTGTAACATAAAATTGCTCATTTGATCAATGTAAAGATGTAATAAATAACTTCAAATAACATTTCAACAGGGCTTCTAGTGGGGAGATACTCACATTTCTGATTGGGCCTTTAAATCCCATGACGAGTACAGCACAGTAAATATCTCTTCTATCTTTTCTAAACCACTCTTCTAATTTTGTTGTATTAAAGTATGTAGGCAAGTGTATTAAATGTAATGTAGTTATTTTGGTACTATTGGCAAATTTCTTTGTATCCACAAAGCAGTCTAATCTAGCCAAGTAAAGTTAAAGTGATTCTCAAGTTAGACGGGACTAAAACACAGTGGACCTCAGAAATCCAAACTGACCACTTATCAGAATGATTAGGCTAATAAAATATACAAATGTGAGTAGGCCTACTTTCTGTGAATTTGTTTTCAGTTGTTTGAACTTCCTTTTGATGTATGCAAAGACAGGCATTTTAATCACAGAACTGAATGTGGTGTTTTGTAATGAGTGTCTTGTTATTTTGAAGTGTTTGAACACTATTAATCTACAGTGTTTCAATTATCTGAACTGTTTGCTCCCAGCTACATCCATTTTCGAAAGAGGAGTTTGGATTAAATGAGGCTCTGTTGTGCTTTCATTGTTGCGAATAGGCCCACATCATCATTAGTAGTTTTGAATAAGATTAAGTAGAGAGCTAAACAGTCACTCTATGGTACTCATCACTATGGTATTCACATGGCATTCAGAGCTGCCCACGAGCGAAAGATGAGTGCGACTGTGTGAATAGTAAGACATACTGAAGGTTTAACTCTTGCTCCCATGGGAGCCGAGTATGACAAAGCATTCTGTGTGTCACACTTTGAAGACGCCGTTTCCGTCTCCCTCAGTTATGGACTGTTGTCTTAGTGGTCATGTAGTGATGAGAGCCCAGGGAACGTGGTCGGCTGCATGCTCTTTGGACTTCCTTCTGTCTGGCAGCAGAAGTAGATTCTTGGAGCCTTCCCAAAGACTGACTCACTGCTTACAGAGCCGGGATGACCAAGCTTCTTTATCCCCCCGGACCCCCCTGATCCAGCTCAGCTGCCGGAACACTAGACCATTCTTGGAAAGTGAAATTGAATTGGTTTTGAGGAGAGCACAATGAGCGTTTCAGTGATGAACACTCACACAAGCAATTACCTCTCAAAGAAAACCAAAGCTGCATCTGAAAACGACTTTGCGTGAAAGCGTAACCAAGTTGGGGTTTCTTTGACCCGGTTGTGACAGTGTGCATGTTTACAGAATGAACTTATTTTGGATTGGTTTGGGACTCCATTGATTTTTCAACATTGATGAGGCCTATGTAGTCTTTTTAAGCTTGACTTGTCAGGAGTATAGGAACCCTACAACAAGCATTTGTTTCACACAACTTCACATGCATGGGAACAAATGGTGGTTGGGGGGTCATGTTGGGGTTGGGACCAAAACCAACTGTTAGGCGATAGATCTCTGAGTGTGGAAATGATGGCCTGGCGGTCTCTCTACAGGGGTGTCACATAACAGGCCTTAGTTTTTTGGTCTTTAACAAATTCCTCGGGGGGGATTATGGGGGTTAGGGGCAAGTGTTAATCTCTATGGCCAGATGCTGCAGAGGTGATGATGCGAGCAGATGTGCATCTGAGGGTCACCCACTGCACCGTGCCCGTTTGGCGTGTATGTCCTCGACCCCTGTGTGTTATCAACAGCACCGACCGTAGAGCAACGCGCCACTGTTGGTCTGAGCGGCAACAAGAAAGCTTTTGATTCTGTTTTTTTTCTGTGTGGTGACAGACTTCATGAGTTAATTCCATACTGAGGTTTTGAAAACAAAACATTACATTCCCAAGAACAGTGTAAGACATATTCACAACTTGTTTGCTTGTGCTACCAGAGCAAGCCTGTGGTCTGCATTTTCTTATCACAGAGTGTTTTTGTACAAGTAAGCCAAAATGCTCCAGTAGTACCTACCTTGAACCTTGCGAACATACAAAATGTTTTTTGGGTTTTTTTTAATGAACGAGGAGCTGCTTTGCCAACAAAACACTAATAGCTAGAGATTATTGAGTCACTTGGTTCTTCAGTTTTAAAGGAACAAAGATCTTGTTGTACAGTAAATTGTACAGTTGTTTGAGCATTAGGATTGGCCTAATTTCCTACTTGCACATCATAACTTTATTTTCATCAAGCATAACCCAATTTTACTGATAAGAGATTTTGAAAGGCACGAGGTTTGCATACGTGATCATGCAATCGTTTGTTTTATTCTTTTCAGTTTAGCACCGTGAATGACCCGGTGCTGATGCCCCAACCGTCTGAATGGAGTTCCACTCGCAGAAAAGCCAAAAGTTGTAGCTCCCTCAGCAGGATGCTGGTGAGGCACAGTATACTTCTGTTTCTGGCTTTGCTCGCCCAGATTTTGCCGACCCAGTCCCGGCCCACCAGCACTGATGAAGGTAAGATGGTTTGATAACTTCAGTTTTCCCCCTTAAATCTACTGGAACTCTATTTGTGCAGGAAAGCAGTTTTCCTAGCTCTTGCAGTGTTGTTAAATGTTTTGTGATTGAATGAACTTAAGTGATGGAATGAGTGATTAAATGTATGCCAACATTTGATAGACTATCTTATCTTGGGAAGCAGTCCACTGATAATAAATGCTTTGCTCTTTGTGTAGGAATGTAATCCTAACACTTCTCCCGTCTTTGGTGAGGTCTGTCCCTTTGTAGTGTCAGTGATTCCCCACCACCCCCATTTCCCTGTGTCTGGTGTTGTTTGAGTACACTTTACTGAGTCAGATGTAGCACAAACTTTCTAACTATTTGTAATGCGTTGTTTTTTTGTTTGGTTTTGGTAGCCGAATGGATTCATACTCATCAACTTATTAGAAATAGGTTTTCTCCAATCCTGCTGATAGCAGTAAGGGTTTCTTTTGCTTTTTTGTGAAGAACTTTGTAAGGCTTGATTTTGAAAGGTGCTATATAAATTAAGTCTTGCTTGCTTACTTACTTACTTATTTTGTTCTTAAACTGAACTGTATACTTTCAAGATTGCTTAGAAAACAGTTAGCTTGGTCTGGTGGTTGCACAAGTTCAGTTCTCAAAAGGGGAAAGAGACATTGAAATTGAATCCTTAAAAATGTGTCTCTTGGATACAGTCCAACAGTGTAATAGCTGCCTGGACTTGTGGGTAGATAGGTTTGGATGTTTACACTCGGCAGTCGGAAGTGGAGTGCAGCAAAAGAATATGATAAAGCTCAGCATTATAATTAGAGTAATTAAGCAAGAGGGTCTCTCTTGGGCAGTAAGCCCTAAAATAAACTTGGCACGGCTGTGTTTAAGCCAACAGTGGGACAGGGAGGAGTAAATGACTCCCATCTGTAGCCCAAGGGCAGCCCCACTACCTAGCAGTCCCTGCTCCTCTCCTCCTTTGTAATGAAAAGGTATTTGTTGTCACTGAGAGAGGAGTTAACTGCCAGGGAAACTATAAATTAGCCGGTTTTCGAAAAAAGGAAAGAAGATGCTACTTTGAGCCCTCCCTTATCCTCAAAGATAGGGTTTCTGAGGAGAATGTTTTTCTTCTCAGGCGAGCCTAGGCGATAAATTGCCGTGGGGTGGGGGAGTCTGATGCATTTACACTCCACCCCGTTCTCAATCACCAAATGGCCAGGTACTATCTATGCGCCTCTCTGCTTTTCCTCCTGCTCCCCCACTGACTTTTGCTTGGGAATGCTTCACTTTCCCCCCGCTTCCCTGCTGGGTGACGGATGGCTTCAGCTGTCGACAAACAATCACAGCAGAAGCATTTGGTTGCATTCCTTTTGTCTCCGGTGGGGAAACAAAATAGTTATATGGAAATGGTCATGTTTTATGCGCGCTCCTTTTGTTTGTTTCGCTGTTTTTGTTGTGTGTTGTTGACATAAGAAAAGAATATTCCCTGATTCAATTCAGTTCATTTAATTTGTTCTGGACCCACAAGGACAGGCATTATAATGATTACAACCCCCCTTATAATTTTCACCTCAATGTGATGATTCAGTGAAACTTGATTGTGTTTTTGTCGTAAGAATTATTTCAGTGTAGGAATATTGAGTTGCTGGTGGTGCATCTTGTGTGACAGTGAAGTGTCAAAGAGGGAAGTCATTCAAACATGGGGCCACATAGATATATGGGGGTCCCAGTGGATTCCTTTGACTGTGCGATCTGCTGTCAGTCAAAGTAGAAAAGACACTGACCCTTCAGTGGAGGGCTGTAAAGATCTAGAGCTGCCACAGCCCCGAGGCAGACTGTTCTCAGACAGCGATGGGGGGCCCAGAGGAGCACGGCTCTGCTGAATTTCAGAGAGGGGATGAAACTATGAGTGAACTTGACTTGAAGGATAACACCGGTGTGATTTTAGTTTTTTCCTATTGGCATTAATGCCCATGAAAAATCTAAACCCACCAAAATAAAAATGAATAAACAAGACCAATGTATTTACCACAGTCAGAAGCTACTGCTGTCTGTTTTACTGCAGGTTTGCCTGACCTCCCAGAAGTCATAGGCTCCTGTTGTTTTACAAAAATAAATTAAAAACATCTTGCAGAGACATACTGCTGCCTTGGGTAACGTAATTCATCATTTTAAACGTGTGTATTGTCTTATTTCCTAACATGACTTTATGACGCCACAATCACTACAGTATCGTATCAAAACTAATTCCATTCTGCCAGAATTTAATGTGAAGAGATCACTGAGCGTCTCCAACTAGACGATGCCTCCCATCATGCATAAAGTTTTGTTTTGCCTCTTCACTGCCACCAGAAGTAACTGTGCGCCGTAATGGAAAAAGTGAAAATAGTCCTCAATTAAACTCAATAATAAACTGCATGATAAAGTCATGTTTGCAAAAACTGCCATACTCGTGTTGTTCAACATGATGGATTACGTTAGTCAAGGCAGCAGTATGTCTCTGTGAGCTGTTTTTAATCTATTTTTGCAAATAATGGGAGCCTATGACTTCTGGGAGGTCGGACAAACCTGCAGTAGAACAGACAGCAGTAGTTCTGACTGTGGTAAATACATTGGTGGGTACAGACTTTTCATGGGCAATAATGGCGATAGTAAAAATAAAATTAGACCGGTGTTATCCTTCCTGTTTGTTTGTCCAATAAAGACATATTGTAGGCCTAAATGTTGCAGAACTCATTTGAATGATACAGGAATAACTTAAAGGTTAATTTTGCACTGCAGGGTAATCCTTGTAGCCCCCAAGTGTTAATCCATGGTAATTGTCAATGGCTCATTTAGGAATGAAAAGGTCCCCTACTGGAGTGCTTTCAGAAGGGACACTTACTCAGTGAATTTTTTGGGCTTGCTAATAGGCATTGTGCTATTCTTTTGCTTCCTGCCAGTCCTGCCTATTGTCACTTATCAATCCCCCCCAGCCGTCACCCACCCCTTCACTCTGATGTGGTCAAATAAGTCGGGGAGACCGGCCATAGTGATTTTTCTCTGTGTGCCATCTCAGTGCCTCAACCAGCCTGACTTTACTGCACTCAACGATCGCTCCAGCGAGAGCAGGAAATCCCAGCAGTCATTCACACGGCATATTGCTTCCTATCTTGAAGCCAGAGAAGGTTCCATAGACTGGCGCCAACTTGTTGATTTTTTTTTTTTTTTAGTTGGTCTGGAACTCACAGACTCATGAGCTTTTCTTTTCTAGTTCAAAACCTTGGGTTGCATGCTTTCTTCTTCACCAAAATCCCTTTCATGATTTGTATAATTAGGCTGATTTTAAAGGATGTCAATCAATTTTTCCAAATGGTTGGAAGAACACATGAGAGCAAGACTATTCCAGCTGGGTTGCTTTCTGAAAATATGGTCCTTAATCCATTTTAATCCAATCATAGCGCCAGAAGGATTAATTCAATTGAAACATCCTAAAATTCAAAGGAAACGTTGGAAACTCAGCACTCATTGCTGTGTGAAGAGATTAAATAAAACTAGTAGTGTGTTTCTATTTTCACAATCCTATGTATGTGTTTTGCTACACTTAACTACTACTTTCTACACTGACTTAGAGCTCCACTCTGAAGTCAGAAAAATGGTAGATCTCTGTTGAAAGCCTAAGATGTGAAAGTAGTTGTCAGTATTAAAATAATGCCTGTATTGGCTCTCTTTTTTTTTTTTCTTTAGATGGGGTTAGGATTGAATGCACTACAATGTGTTTTGTCTTACTCCAGTTTTAAGTAGGTTGTCACAGAAGCACAAAGGATTCTGACTATGCTGTACAATAAAGCAACACGCAAATCTTTATGGCTTTTATGGGCTTTTTATGATGTCTGCAGCCGGATTAATAGCTAGGATGTTGACACAGCCTTATCAGTGGCATCGACATTTAAAGGGCGAGGAGCAAAAACATACTGGACGGCCCCCACACAAAGCACAGAGACCTTGCGTTTAAGGCTGTGTCCAGGTTGGATAGCTCTAGCCCATCACTAAATGCCTCTTCTACTTTCCCCCCTTTGGTTTTGTTTTTGAGGAGAAAGTTGATCCTACCCCCTGGCCCCTTTTCCTGCTGGGATTAAGGGCCTGTCAGACATATGTGATCCAGGAAATACCTTTACTAGGCCCAACTGGGGTCACCATAGCAACTGGCACTAGAACCTGCCGCTGCAGGCCCTCTCTCGCTCGCTCTTGTGCACATGCTCGCTCGCTCTCCCTCGCTCTCTTCGCTCCCTCTCCCCCTTTATTGTTTGGAGGCCTTTGTTGTGATGGAGGGAGGGATTACTGTGATCAGGTTTGCTGATGTTGTCCTGAGGTTATGCTATATGGGTGTGCTTCCTGTTGTGAGGAAGAACATTTATGTTACAAACACAGAGCGTCCTACAGAGAAGAAGTTTGTATAGTTCAGAATGTTCTCATCTTGAGGTTTTGTTCACCACTGTGGTGGCATTTGATTATAGAGGATGTTTATGCTTTTTTCTTTTGGTTCTTCTAGGGTGGAAAATAGTGTGCAGAAGAAATGAGAAGGGAGGATGAATAAAAAGACTTTTGAATAGGCACATTATGACTGCCACAAGGGATTACTTTGGATATGCTACTTTGCTAAGTATATCACCAGAAGTAGGCTATTAATTTGCAGTTAATTGGAGCAATGTTCCTCGTGTGCCTTTTGGCATGGAAGTGTGATCATTGAACAAGAATCTCAAGCAAGTTAGCCAGTGACGATCTCTACCTTTTGTAACTGGACAAACAACACCATTGTGATGGACAATGTGTCAACATAATTGGGTTACCCCCTCCCCCTCTGGACTATGTAGTCATTTAGAACAGGGGGGCTCAGGTGTCTCGCTGCGTGACGCCTCCCCCCTCTTCATTCCTCTAATTGAATTTCACCTTCCTTTCCCAAGTAGCTCCTTGCCCGCCTGACGATAGGGCCTTGACTAATTTGGGATGCGATTTAATTTAAGGGAGAGGTTAGGCAGGCAGTGTGCTGAGAGCGGCTGTAGTTCGATTTTCAACACGGCAGAAGTAAACAAGGACTTGGATTCAAGAAGGAACCATGATTGTGCATGGTTGTACTTTCAGGGAAATCAAGGAAAGGGCCTCTCTTCTGTCTCTTTGGCCTTGCTTT
Source organism: Centroberyx gerrardi (assembly GCF_048128805.1). Classification (NCBI taxonomy): domain Eukaryota; kingdom Metazoa; phylum Chordata; class Actinopteri; order Beryciformes; family Berycidae; genus Centroberyx; species Centroberyx gerrardi. The sequence goes on from NC_136004.1 coordinate 11,288,603, forward strand.
ATAATAGAAAATCTCAGAAATGCTTTTTCATCCTAGTGTTTATGCTAGAGATGCTGTCCCTTTTGTATTGTAGCTTTCTGAACATTATAGACACTATCTGTATCATATTATTTACTATTTACTCAATTGGAGATATTGTGAAATTTGTCTAAGTAGGGACAGTCCTGGTGGTTATCCTTTTGTATCATACGGTTATAGTTGGGCTCAAAGGTAGTATCCTTGTTTTCCTCGTTATTGTGTTCATAACAGCATCCTAGTTACTCAGTCTGAGCCTAGTTACTACTGTGCTGCTCAAACCGCGCCATGTCCTATTGTTTCCGTCTGTAGTCCCGGTGGAAACCCAAGCGGAGATGTTCACCCTCTACCCCGGGGACCGGCTGGATCTGGGCTGCACTGCCAAGGACTCCCCCCAGGCTGTCAACTGGACCAAGGACCATGTAGTGGTGGTGGACGGAGAACACACGCATATCCGCAACGGCCAGCTGGAGATTGAGGCCGTGGAGCTGGTGGACTCTGGCCTGTACGCATGCACCACCTTCGGCAACCACAGCGTCTACTTCAATGTCACAGGTAAGGTCATAGAAGCAGACCAACCAGTTTGTTTTTATAGTCTTTTTTTAAAAAATGTTTAAATGTTATTTATTTATTTATTTAAAGCTATCAGTACTAAAAAGGGAAGATGCTCTATCAATGTAAAGGCAGTGTATCACAGGTCAACCATAATGGGCAGCAGCGCCCAGTGGGTTGCCTTGGTTTTGGTGCTTTAAACAAAAAGGAACATCTTTTTGCCAGGAAACATTTGAATAGATTTCTGATTCTGTGTCTGACTGTTGCCATTTTTACATTTCTCCAAAAATTCATGTGTATCATTGACAAACTGCTTGCTTTAATTGCTTTAAACACAATTACAAAGCAGTTGTGTTTGGTATGGCTGACAATTAACTCTGTTTCTACTCTACTAGTTGATACCCTGGCATCATCTGAGGATGAAGACGAGGATGACGAGTCTTCATCAGAGGAAGCCAAACTGTTAGGCAGTCAAAAACTGCTGCGTAAGTGGCCTAATCTCCTTCCCAATACAACTACAAATCAATAATTACCTGGCTAGCTAATGGTCATGAGTTTATGAGTAACTTTCATGAATGGTCAATGACTTATGATTCAGCTATAGACCTACCATGTGTTTGTGGGTCACATTTGGGTGATTTCACTCTGAATCAGAGGGCTTTCACTACTTCAATGACAACTCCTGCATCAGGAATGTGCCTGTGGTGACTAACCGTGGTCATCATCTGGCTTACTACTGCCTGCTCTGACCACAAGGAAGCCAGCAGCCACCAAGCGTGGCAGGCATGCCGACCTTGACTTTGACTCCTACTGCCTTATCTAGCCCCTTAAAAGTACACATGACTTTACAACTTAGTTAAGAATTAAAAGAATCAAAAATCAAAATGGTTTTTAGTATTTGAAGAAACTTGAGGTCCATGCCAATCCAGGACTGCCAAGTCCTGCGACTGTGATTTAAAAATTCGTTTTGGCTGAACATATATAATGTCATCCAAAAGGGGCTAGGACTTTTCGAGTACATAGAATACATTAAACACACTCAGGAATGGGGTGTTTTGTGTTTTTAGATGTGTTTTTTTAGTTTTCCCCTAATAATTTTGAATCTATATCAATTGCATAATTCCATGAATTACTCTCTCTGCTATGCTGCTTATAACTGCTTTCTCTCCCTCTCTTGCTTCTTAGCAATGGCCCCACAATGGGCTCATCCAGAAAAGATGGAGAAAAAGCTTCATGCTGTCCCAGCCAGTAAGACTGTCAAGTTTCGATGCCAGGCCAATGGCAACCCAACCCCCACTCTGAAATGGTTCAAGAATGGCAAGGAGTTCAAGAGAGACCAACGCATCGGTGGCTTCAAGGTAAAAAATAGAATAAAAAAAAAAACCTGGTCCCCTCAACTTCTCTGTTGTGGCACCAAATAATCTACGTCCCGCTTAGCAATCCTTATTGAATCACTCCTAGCTCATTGACTATGAGTGTAGATGTGTCAGTGATCTCATCATTACATTAGATCACCGGCCGCCTCCCTCCCTTCCACTTCTGCAAGTGGAAAGCAGAGGCAAGTTTCACATCTGACCTGGGAAACAATGCAAGATGAAATCCTATGCCACAAAGGGAAGGTTGTGCCACAATAACAATACCTCCAGGTGGGCAATCCTAGCCATCCGTTTGGACGAAGGCTACTGTTGGCTGTCCTCATTTTGTACATCAGTGTGTCGTCTTTTCAGTAATGGCATCCGTACAGCAGTAAATTTACCTTGACAGTCAATATACCTATGGTATATGATGAGATATGATGACTATTTTTTTTGTTAACGTCTTCACAACTTCAGTCAGACTGTGCTGAAATGTGACGCTAACTGTTGATAAACTGTGAGGCTATATCAGTTGATAAGGCCGTTTACTCCAGCCTCTGGGTTTGAGCCAGGTTCACTTAGGGGAAGTGAGACAGGGTAAACAGTTCACAGTGAAGGGTGTGGACCAGAGTTGGCATGCTTCAGCTTCCCCTCACCATAAATATATCATCTCTGCAACCCAGGGATGAACATGATTAATCAATGTTTCCAATTTATCAGGAGACTTTTAGCTTGAGCTCTGACGCCATTGATCATTTGAGGTTTTTTTGATAAGTGTCTTGAAATTCCAACGGGCAAGGAGTTTTTGTTCCAGAACAAGGTGCGGGCCAGGAAGTGTGTTTTGAAAGCCAGAAATCTCACCTAATTGTTGAGTCATTATATTGATCAACAACCCTATCAAACCCCAGCAGATATATTGTGGTCATTTTGTGCTAGGGGGAACTAAAAATCTCACTTAGTGTACCTTAAGTTGAGTTTATCTATGGATGGCTGCACTGACTGGCAGCAGCCTCACAGGTGTACGATGCACATGTTCACAGAGACTAAGACACAACCCCCCTCCTTCCCCTGCATCTGCTCTTCCCATCAAGGTGTAGGCCAGTCCAGCCTTGTCCTCTACTCCCCCTACCCCTCTCCCTCCCCAGCTGGGACACATTTAGGAGTTTCCTCTCAGCTGCCTGCTCCCCTATCCCCCCCCTCAGCCCAACCAGGCAGCACACTTCACCATCTGGCTGCTGTTTTTTCAGTCAAGGTGCAAAGGTCTGCATCGGCGGCTGGGGACGTCTCTCATCCCTCCCACACTCTGCTTTTATGACCAGGCCTCTATTGTTCATATCGTCTGCATGGAGACGGGCAGGAGGCAGGGAATAATGCACACCACATGTATGAAGCCAAGCACAACACATCTGGCAACAGGCAGCTGGACTCCCTCATCACATTTTAGCTAAATGAGGGAAACCGTATGGCTCGGCCTGTGTATATGCATGTTTGATGTTGCCATTGCCTTAGAGGTTTGTTGGTTTAATCACACACTGCCGGTCTTGGCAGATTTATGGAAGAAAAATTATAACTTGTCTTGGAAAAAGAGAGCCAGACTTCACCGGAGACATCAATTGACGCTAATAAGACAGGTTGGGGCAGATGTATATAAAACATGTACCCCCTTTTCCTTTTTGGTATTTGGTGGGTACGGCTAAACGACACACGTTTGAAACGCCACATGGACACGACAAATGAGAGTATGATCGATTTGGCTGACCAATACAGCAACTTACAGACTTAGTAAAGTTCCACCGCCTAAAACTTTGGACGGTGTTGATGGGGAGAGGGAATAGCATTTTATCTTGTGATCAGCATCACACAGCATTGAACTTGTTGGTCATTTGTACTTAATGGACAAAAAATAACTATTATGCAAATGTCATATTGAGAGGTCAAGGTTTTGGCATGAAAATAGATGGGAATTTAAGCTTGAGCTCTTTCAAATGTTCGCTATTGGTAGTCAAATTCACAATTGCAATTGTAGTCTCATCTGTGTTACCATGATTGTCTCACTACTGGCCTTATTTTTGTTTATTTCATTTGACTGAAAAGAATTTTTCACTGTTGAATTGAATGACTGAGCCATTGATACAAGGACTGACTATATTTTGGTGCTAGAAATTGTTTTAAACATTTCTTTCTTTTGTGTACTGGAACTAAATTGAGAGATTCTTCGCAGTCTGAAAGTTGTACAGAAATCCTTGGGCACCAGCAAATTAAAGAATCTGTGTCTGTATTCCCATTTAAAATCCTGATTTGGGGTTTTATCTGCTTTGTCACACACAATACATTGTTTGGTAATGCTCAATATATTGCTTTCTCTAATCAAGGCCAACTACAGGATATATTTTACTGTGATCAAGAGACAGGCCTTCTATCTGGATTATGTCACAAATATTTTTGTTTTTCATTACCCATTCTATATACAGCCACTATAACCTTTTTCTCCAACGTTCAGGTCCGAGACCATGTGTGGACCATCATCATGGAGTCTGTAGTGCCCTCTGACAAGGGGAACTATACCTGCGTAGTGGAAAACCAACATGGCAGCATCAATCACACCTACCAGCTAGACGTAGTCGGTAAGTGTTCTCTCTCCTGTTTCTTGCTGCTGGTACATACAGGGTGATCCTGATCCTGGCTTAATCATCTGTTGGATATTCATGAGGGTCTAGTGTCATGTTGGTTCAATATCACTAATGTTGCACACCACTAGACCTGATTAACCGACCTGATGTAATCCTCATCCCGAGAGCACAAGGGGAGTCATGTAGTGTTCGTCTAGGCTGAACTGGGAATGTCACGTCAGCCATTTGATAAATTAAGGCTGTTTACTTGCGGCCTGAGTGATGGAGAGATGTAGAGGAGTGAACTGATTACTCCCTCCAGGACCTGCCCTGTGACTCGCTCTCGCACCATTGGTTCTATAAATCACAGTCCCACTTCCTCCGTCACTGTTGTCCCCTGGGCTCGGCGTGACCTCACTACAGCCCCAGACCCTGATCAGCAGCGAGATCGCCTCAGTGAGGGGAATGTATCCTCAAGAGTGCATGCTAAGTCCCCCACTGATGTCTGGGTCAGAAAAGCCCGGACATTTGTCACTCTGCCAGATGCTTTGCTCATTAGTTTACTTTGGAGAGTTATCAGTCATCAAAATGGAGCCCCAAGAACATTTCATTGTACAGTAACGGCTCCAGATCAGACTCTTAACTTGTCTGTCCATCTATTTTGGCCAAATGTCAGTAATTACACAGGCGGGATATAGTTGGGGAAACAGTCGTTTTAATTCTCCGGCTGAGAAATCGCTGTCTGTAACTTGTGAAATTACACAGTATCAGATCAGATTAAACTAGTGACCTTGTCTGCAATCAGCTGTAGCCATTTCCAGTAAGAAAGACTTAACATGATGGAGGTTTTATTTGGCTTGTGTTTGAGAATCAGTCAGGCATGTGTACTTTTGGATTATTGCACTTGTGTTTATTTTTGATACGGTGTGTTTGCTTCACAGTTCACGAGACTTCCAAACTAACATTTGTGTGTCTGTCTATTGTGTTGCAGAGCGCTCTCCCCACAGGCCGATCCTACAGGCTGGCCTGCCAGCTAACCGCACCGCAGTAGTGGGCAGCGATGTGGAGTTTGAGTGCAAAGTGTTCAGCGACCCTCAGCCTCACATCCAGTGGCTGAAACACATCGAGGTCAACGGGAGCCGTGTTGGCCCTGATGGCTTACCGTACGTCCGTGTTCTCAAGGTAGGAGCTTACTCTGACCAGTCTGCCACAACAAGCCTGACTCTACGGGTTTTGATTTTAGTTCAAGACAAAAAGACAGTTTATTTGATGTGGTAACCTTTTTTTGTAATGCTAAATGGGGAAACACAACCAAACTGTTGGACTTTATTTAAATTGTTTCATTGATAAGCCCTGTTTTTGATGTTACTATTACGTTATTTGTGTTAGTTTTATTTTCCTTTCCTGCTATGCTATGCTATTTACAGTCTTAGGTCCCCAACACTGTCTGTTAAAGAGGGGGCAAAGTGTATACATGTTAATGATTTGATGTGAAAGTTTATTTTACATTACTATTATAACTCTGAAAACGATGAACCATACAAACAAATGCTTCTCCTTTAATATTGTTCAGCAGAGAAAAATGTTTTTCCTTAATTCTTATAATGTGAGCATGTGCCTGTTTCTTTTTTTGTCTGTGCTGCACATGACTTGTTTTTATTTCCAGCATTCTGGGGTCAATAGCTCGGACACTCAGGTGCTGACCCTCTACAATGTGACTGAGGAGGAGAGCGGGGAGTATATATGTAAAGTGTCCAATTATATAGGAGAGGCCAATCAGTCGGCCTGGCTGACTGTCACCAGATATGAGCCCACAGGTAACCACCACGCAGCAGTACAGGACCGCATATAGGACCACACAGAGGAGGCGCTTCCAGGACCACCTGGAAAGCTAGGGCCATATACTAGAGACAACCTCAGCTGTTTCTCTCCTCCCTCCCTCCATTTTTCCCTCCCTCTATCCTGCCTCAGTGCTCCTGACTGTAAATGACGCTATGGAAAATTCCCAGCAGAACAGTTGAAAGTGTTTAGTCTCAGGTTTATGTTGGACTCCATTCTCATTCCTGCCCCATGCCTGTGCTGTGCCCTCCTAATAAGGGCCTCTCTTGCCATCCTCTTCTATTACTCTCGCTCCCTTGCCCTTCAAAGTCCTCCGCTCACATCTCAGAGACTCTCTCTCTCTCCCTCTATTAACTGCCTTTGGTTTTTTTCCACACCTTTTCCAGCTGTCTTGCTCTGTTTACCTATCTTTCACTGACCCCCTGTTGTTTGTCTCATGCTCAGAACTGAGTGTTTGTGCAAGATGTGTGCGAGGCCTTGAAAGTTTGAGTGTGCCCTGTTCTGCTGTGGAGTTTTCCATGTTGCCCATCTCTTGCATGTAGAGATGAGACTGAGGTATTTGATGTCCGGTGATGGGATGATGCGATGGCCCAATGAGGGGTTCAGCAGTGCGGCCTCTACCTAACAAGCTCCTCCACTAACAGAGACTGGAGGGCTCTCCCTGACAGTGTCCTCCGCAGGGGCTCTGGGTGATACTTTTTGGGAAGATGGTGTTGGATCGAGGAGGAGAACGCTCCTCCGTCCCATTCCCTCTACTACAATGCCTTTCTCTTTCAGAATCCTTTACTCATGGCTCCCTTTTTCCTCTTGGGCCTCTTGTTGGGTCTGCTTCCTTTGTTATTTTCTAGACCGCTGGCCTTAACACCACGGACAAGGAAATGGAAGTCCTCCAACTGAGGAATGTGTCTTTTGATGACGCTGGGGAGTATACCTGCTTGGCGGGCAATTCTATCGGGTTCTCTCATCACTCTGCATGGTTGACCGTTTTTGAAGGTATCAGTGGTTCTGTCTCTCTCCTGAATTTCCATATCTCTCCCTTTCCTCCTATCCAGCCTGGCTATCCACCACATTGGCCAGAATGGGGTCTTGTCTGACTCCAGTTCTGTTGAGAAATGTGAGAGGAAGCCAGGGCAGGTTACCACTACTAAATCTCCTCCCTCCCTCTGTGCTCAGCATGGCTCCTGCTCCATCTAAACTCTCTGGATGGGAGAGTACGGGCCATGTTCTGCTCTGTCTTGTATGAAATCACAGAATGCCAAACAGCCCATGAAGTATTCTCTATAGAGTCTATCATAAGAGTGAAATATGCAATTAAAAATAGGCCAATCAGTGTCTCAACCAAAGGTTATGTAGAAAGAGTGCTTGATAGTCTCACATTAATACAAGGGTTGTTTGGCAGCTCTGATCAGGTTTCACTCTAAACTGTGTCTCCCATTCTGCTCTTTAATTGGTGTTTACATTTGATTTGGTTTAAAGCTGATGTTCTTTGACAAGCGCTACAAATGACATGTATCCCTGATGTCATTTCCTGCTGTGAGCACAGCGCCTGGCTTTGATAATTGGCCCACTGTAGTGGATGTGTCTCATTCCTGAGGGTTGGAATGGGCATTTGTCCAATTATCAAGCTGCTTGTCAGTCAGCTTCTTCACACAAGTGCAGCTCACTTGTGTTGCTGGTGTTGGTTAGAGGTGTAACGGTACACTGAAAAACATTTTCCTATATACACCCTTGGTTTGGGATGAATTGCAGTTCAAATAGTTGGAGAAGATTCAACATGTATGCGATAATGTTCCACTAATTAGGCAACAAAATACCCTGTGCAATATTGTTCAGTTTTCATACTTTTTGCATTCAGGGGGAACTTTGACTTTGTTGAGTTATATCATGAACACAGATGCGTGTCCGATGTTCAAATACAAAACTTAACGTTTTAGTTCAAAGTTCAGGCTGGGCTCAGAAGTTCAAAGCCCGGGGTCTGAAATGGCAAATGGGCAACTAGAAAAATTCTCAGCATCACTTATGTCTACTCCTGGGCAGTTTAAGCTTCCTTGTTGAATGAAAATACATTCAGCAGTGTCTTTTAGCAGTGAATCAAATGGGATTATATAATAATTATGTAATTATATGATTATATAATTGTATGAATTCTAGAGGCAGTGCTTAACATGATACTGCATTTGATTTTCTATGAAAATGTCAAGAATATAATTAGATAATTCCTGTTATTTTCATCCTGGGCCTTATTTTCGCCATCATGACGATTGTGTTCAAAATTTGACTGCTGGCTCCCGGCTACCTAGAGGTACGTAAAGCTCTACAGTGAAGTGACAACATTTTGAACATAATCAATTGTCACGATGGCAAAGATAACCAGAATTATCCTTTCAAAATCTACTCGGCAGGAATTATGGCTGTGTAAAGCTTATGTTTTAACAAAAAACACATTTGGAGCTGGTTTTACGTTTCTGTTATCTAGCTCGGATGTACTGAGCTGCATCCCAAACCAAGGAACACACAGAACCATATTTTTCTCAAAATTTTTGGATCCGTTACACCCCCTAGTATTGGTATGAATAAATGTTGGTGTTTTCACTGAATGGGAGGAAAAAAACATGATCTGAATTGGATGGTTAAATGAAAAGTGTCAACAATTATTACCACATAAGTATGTCGGTTTTATGTGACAAGACATTGTTTGTATTACCAGCACCAACACACAATTCTTTTGAAAATGCATTAAAAAAATGAGGGAGTCAGAATGGGACATATCCATTTTATTAATCGTGTTAAGCAGTTAAGCTTTTGAATTGATCTCATGCTTTGTGGCATGCCTTTCTAGCTAGACATACAGGTAGACATGCAATGTAAATGAGAACATTTGATAAAGTAGAAATGATATGCAGTGCTCTTACATGTTGAATGTGTGAAGTATCAATACTGTGTACAAAAATCAGAGCCTTTGCGCACTATTTAACTAATTAAATATCCATTAACTACTACATTAACAAAATACTTAATATTTGTAGTTTGCAGTAAAACTTTGGATTATCTGAATCGGTAGAACATCTAAACACTGAGGCCATTAGGTTTGTCCTAACTGTTTCTCAGTGGGGTCTAGCATGTGCCTGTAGAGAACTTGGCTGCTCTCTGATTCAAGGGACTATGACCACTTCTCACACTGGCAAAGAATGTAGAGTGAAACCCTATGCTTCAAAGAAGTGATTATTGTGCCACAATAGGAGTTTGTGCCTAGGCCTCCTGTCCCGTGTGTGTCTGTGTCAAAGGCTCTGGTTTTTAGACATGGCAGCTGTTTGTGTGTGTGTGTGTGTTTGGGTGGGCCATCTGTTCTGTTTGTGTTGCTGCGTCCCGCAAAACATGGATATGTGTGGTGTGTTTGGGTATATGTAGTCCCTCTGTGGTAGTTTTGATTTCATTCATGGTAGCTGACCCCCCCCCATCCCACCCCCGACCCCCTTGCGTTCCCCCATCCAGCAGTCCCACACTACCCTCCAGCCAACCACACCTACTTGGAGGTGGTCATCTACTGTGTGGGTTTCTTTATCATCGCTGTCATGGTGGCCACCGCCGTTATCGTCAAGATGCGCACCTCCTCCAAGAAGAGTGACTTCAACAGTCAGCTGGCCGTCCACAAGCTGGCCAAGAGCATCCCCCTGCGCAGACAGGTAACAGAAAGTAGATAGGGGGTTTGGAATATTTATACCTTTTTCCTCTCTTCTCATCTCTTTATGTTTCCACATCCCATTTGCTCTCATACTAAATTTAAAGCTATTCATTATATTGAGCTATTAAGCTAATCAGCATATTTCCATGGAATTTATGTTACTGCCAGTACAAATGGTGTTTTTAATATTTGGGAAAATGAAAAGCATTCATTCATAGAGCTTCCAGATTCCTTGTGAATCCTTGACGTCCTGTAAATCAGGTAGGTATGAGAAGTCGAGGTGTTCCTTCCCCATACTCACAGCTCAACAAAGTAGTTTTGGTCATTTTATACATGTTCCTATAAAACATGGTTTAGAAATTCAGCAGTACTCTGTAGTTTTCAATCTCTTTCAAGTTCCTTTTTAATCCGTGTCTTTTCCACTATGAGAGAGTAATGTCAGGCTTCTTTACCTCAGGTGTCTGTGGACTCGAGCTCCTCCATCCACTCTGGGGTGATGCTGGTTCGTCCCTCTCGCCTGTCCTCCAGCGGCTCTCCGATGCTGTCTGGGGTGTCTGAGTATGAACTGCCCCAGGACCCCCGCTGGGAGCTTCCCAGGGACAGGTATGTTCTGGACAAAACCTCCAGGCGGGGCGACAGAAGCCTACAGGTTAGAGAAGTGGGCTTGTGACAGGAATTTTGCCGGTTTGAAATCCAGAACCAGGAAAATCTGGATGGAGAAAGTGAATGAGAAACACTCACTGAAATGGAGCTTACATTCTCAGTCAACTTGAAGCTTAATTAAAGGTTAAAAAAGGCCAGCCTTCCACACACAGAGATTTGGAGTTACAGTCCACTGACTGTCACTGACTCTCTCTCTTTTTCTTTTTCCCCACACAGACTGGTGCTTGGGAAGCCCCTGGGAGAAGGCTGCTTCGGTCAGGTGGTGATGGGAGAGGCGCTGGGTCTCGACAAAGAGAAGCCAAACCGTGTGACGAAAGTCGCAGTCAAAATGCTGAAATGTAAGTCAGCTGCCCTTTTTAAAGGTTCTCAGTCCGTCGCGTGCGTATAGACTTGGGTGGATGGGTACTAAACCTAATGGGATCTGCTGGAATGCAGCTAGTGTTTGTTAAGAGGAAACTTCTTTAAAGCACAGAATAGTTTTTGCGTAAGCCTCAACTCCAGGCTCCAGGGAGGAGAACATTTCTGACACCAGAGCTGTGATGAACAGATATTAAGAGACATCTGCCACTGGCTCCCAGCCACTGTGCAACGGGAGAGCGGAGTAAAAATTTATGAGAACCCTTGACATCCGATATACGACAGTGTTCATAAAACTGCAAGGAGTAGGGATGTAGGGAAAGTAGCATTTATTGCCTGGTACTTTTTAAGTGCCTTTCCCCAGGGAGCATTCCCTTCGACTAGCCTCAGCCCAACTCTAACTGTTGTGTCTGTGAAAGCTATCATGTTGGTATGCCTGCCTGGTCAAGGTGATTATTGTTGGGCCTTTTTGGGCCTTTTCACCGACAGAACATCAACTAATTGTCCTAATATGATTTATTTCCCTTCCCCTCCAGCTGACGCCACAGAGAAAGACCTGTCAGACTTGATCTCAGAGATGGAGATGATGAAGATCATTGGGAAGCACAAGAACATCATTAATCTGCTGGGAGCCTGCACACAGGATGGTAGGACCCAGACAGACAGGGGCCCAGTACTGACCCAGGCCTGCTCTGTAACACACTCACACATGCTCGCATGCACACGCACACACGCACGCACACACACAGGCATGCACCACACACACACCCATTCTGAGAAAATCTCAGAACCTGTTGTCCCTCAGACAAAGTGTTGCCGTGCGCCTTACATTGAGAGATGTGTAGAACGGCATGAATAAGCGATCCTGACACCAGCTTCCGAGCTCTCAGTTTGAAATGACCACAGCTGCTGCCAGGGTTGCCATATCTCTCAAATCATCCCTGACAAGGCCTGGCACTGTTCATCAGCCTCTGCTGTGGAGGAAAACTAACCTCTAATGACCCTATGGTGCATATTGCTCTGTTCCCCCCACACTAGAAACACTGCTAAACAAGCTCTTTGTTCGCTCCACTTCCTTGATAAGTAAATGACAACATTCCTTATAGCTTTATCTACCAACTGTTTTGACATTGAAATGTGTCTTATCTTGAGTAAACACTCTATGGATGCATTTAAGCATTGACTTCAAAGTATTTTTGAGTGCACTGATTTATTTATTTTTTGGTCCAGTCCTTAAACCTATGCTTTTTCATTACAGTTTACTACAATTAGCTATTCTTCCCTGTTACAAAAAATAATTTAGCATTGAGATACTGTCCATCACCCAGCTGTCTGGTATAATTTAAGAATTCACATATGACACGGCAGTGCTTACTACCATCCTGCAAGAATTTATGTGAAAATAAAGATGATTTTTCCCGTAGAATGATTTTCTGTGTCACATAGCTTCATTTTATGGCGATGACAGGATTTATTGACACTTTTTTTCCCCTTTTTGTTTCCAGGTCCGTTGTATGTGATTGTAGAATATGCGTCCAAGGGCAACCTGCGGGAGTACTTGCGAGCTCGGCGCCCACCGGGCATGGAGTACTGCTACAACCCTGACCAGGTTCCCGTGGAGAACATGTCCATCAAAGACCTGGTGTCTTGTGCGTACCAGGTGGCCCGGGGCATGGAGTATCTGGCCTCCAAGAAGGTAACGCAACAATACAACCAGGGTCCAAAATTACACCCACCCAGCAGCAATGTCTTTGGTGGATAAATCGATAAGGGAAACCACACTAGCCGCTGTAGCCGGCTACTTTTTGAAATGCTAACATTTGAATGCCTTGGTTATATACAGTCTTGGGTGCTTGCCTGTTCTCACATAGCTGACTATCTTTATGTCACTTCAGCATTAATATCAAAATATCTTGTACTTTGAATTCTGTTGCACATGAATTCCAAACTTGAGCAAGTTTCAAATTAACACACATTACCTGTTTTCACCGTTTCCATGTATAGAATTGGGTAGAGTGACATATTGCTATGAAAAATGCATATCAATAATTTTGAAGGGTAAAAAGTATTCTTGGCAGGTAAATGTTTTTAGTTTATTAGCTCTTGGCAGATGAGACAGAATCCAACCGAATACTCTGTATATCAGCACAGTTCCTCCTATCATTACAAGATAGGAGAGAGGACACTGGTTCAGCTCTGGTAAAGTCTGGTTGTATTTGTGCAGTGCATCCACAGAGATCTGGCGGCTCGTAACGTCTTGGTAACGGAGGACAATGTGATGAAGATAGCAGACTTTGGCCTGGCAAGAGATATCCACCACATTGATTACTACAAGAAGACCACCAATGTGAGTCACTTATCATTTGCCTACTGTTATTCATAGCTGGGTGAACATCTTCTACTATTCTGCATCCACACAGCTATCCATAACACCTACACCTTTCCCACAGGGTCGTTTACCAGTCAAGTGGATGGCTCCCGAGGCTCTGTTTGACCGGATATACACACACCAAAGTGATGTGTGAGTATTGTGTTTAATGATTCTTCCAATTCATTCTTGAAGGAATGTGAGGGGAAAATATCTAGTCGTGCAAAGCCTGACGCTCTTGTCTGTTTCTCTCTGCAGCTGGTCATTCGGGGTGCTGCTGTGGGAGATCTTCACCCTGGGAGGCTCCCCGTACCCCGGGGTCCCAGTGGAAGAGCTGTTTAAGCTGCTGAAGGAGGGTCACCGTATGGACAAGCCCTCCACCTGCACTCATGAGCTGTAAGGGAACACGTCACCCGCATGTTTCTGAACACGTTTTAGAGGCGCACGTTCCGACTGCTTGAGACTTGGCATGGCCTTCTTTATGCTAATTTTCAAGTTCTTAATATCTCATTTCCAGCATTTCCTCATTTGGAAACACTCAAGTAACGGGGGAAACAATTTCTTTAGCAAAGAGTCTGGGGACTTTGTTTGATGGTTGCCTACAGCGATAGTGTCACTATTGCTGAGGCGGGTGCTCTTGTGAATGGAATATTTTCTTTCTGATTTGTCTTGTAATTGTCAAGAGAGAGAAAATGTCAACAGGAGCAAACAGCTGATTCAATTTGTAGAAGTGTATGTAGACTCTACAGGCAGAACTTGAAAATAAATGGCACTTTACAGCATGTAAAAAAATCTTTTTTAAAAGTAACACAATCTGCTCAGCTTTAAAGACGAGGCCAAGCTGGCTTACGGCTGCGTTCGCTGCTTGGTCCACATTATGGGCATCAATACAATGTTCCCTCTATTGTTGTACATCAGGTAAATTCCAGGTGCTTAGCAACTAAATGATGCTGCCTACCCTTGTTTGAGTGACATATCTGGCAACCAATAAAACTTAACACTCAAAAGTTGACCGTATTCCAATTGGAGCACATTGTTCAGCTCCGTCTCAGGTTGCTAGACCGTCACCTTCCAGCTACAGCTGGATGGGAGGTTTGGCTCACTGGGCTGTTTCTGAGCCTTCTTTTAGAAGAATTTTACATACGAATACAAACATCACATGCATTCTTTTATATAAGATTTGGCATTTTATACATTAATACAGAGAGGCATGAGGCAGTATGATCTTGACTGCTTTCAGTTAAAAATCACTCACATCTTTTCCCTCTCTCTGCAGGTACATGATGATGAGGGACTGCTGGCATGCTGTGCCCTCTCATAGACCCACGTTCAAACAGCTGGTGGAGGATCTAGACCGCTGCCTGGCCATGACATCCAACCAGGTCAGTCCTACTCTACTACTACACCATCAGACTGCAGGGAACCAACAAGTTTCTGCTTCTCTCACGTGCATTTCTGAAATAATGTCCAGTCAATATTGTAACATAAGTTGTATTTAATGAGAGAGAGTAACAATCAACTCGGGGGCATAAAGAGGCTTTGGTCTCAACCAGATTTGACTGTTTTGGATGTCCAATACCTAATTCTCTGTCCATTTGTGCATATAGGAGTATTTGGAGCTGTCCGTGCCTCTGGACCAATATTCCCCCAGCTACCCCGACACCCGCAGCTCGACCTGCTCCTCGGGCGAGGACTCCGTCTTCTCCCACGACGCCGGAGCCGAGGAGCCCTGCCTGCCAAAGTTCCCTCCCCACTCCAACGGGGCAGCCATTAAGAAACGCTGATACCTCAACTCCACTCAGACAAACGTTGTGACATATCCTCTCCCCGTCCTCCGCTCCCTGCCTCATGGGGTTGGACTCTTCCCCACATTCCCAGAGATGAAGCTAAAACACTGGTGCTCTGTGAGAAAGGAGGCTCGGAGGCACCTTCTGGAACTTGTTGGGTCACGTGGGCCGAAGAGTGCAGCCGTTTCCAGGTTCCTGGTGGCGAGGTGGCTACGATGTTTACGGGGCACTTTGTATTACCGGGAGTGGCAGTGTGTCACAGCGCTGGAAAAGAACAGACTCCCACTCTTCTCTCCACTTTGGGCATTCCACGGGTCAAGAGAATCGAAAGGACTGACTGATTGTGTCAGTTGTATTTTTCCACGGTTGTTCCATCAGTAGTGAAGGAAAGCATTCCGCTTTTCAGACCAAATCCAGAGAATATATTACCAAGGGACACGCATACCTTGTATATGTCAGCACAGTGGTCCACTGCATCATTCAAACTATCTTCTTGTAAATACAGTTAGAAAATTATAAATATGAATATATATTTACACTGTACTCTTATTTTTATTACCATATTTGATTTATTTTCTTTTTGTACAAGGATGCTTTTGTTTGATCCATTTTTGAATATAGTCCGTAGGGGCAGTTGTTACATGAAACTATCTTAAAATTGTATTGAGGATTACTTGGCCAGTTTTTTGCTGTATCACAATTCTTTTCAGCTTCGCTTCCCCCTTTAATCTGCTACATAATCATCAATGGAAAAATATATTAGCTTTTGTTTTCAGGTTCAAGTGGTTTTCATGACACAACCTGCAATACGACATAGCTCAGTGTTTGGCTTTTCTGTCCATCAGAAGTCAGCCTTGCTCCCTTATGAAAAATCCATACTGTGGGTGGGTGTGTGTGTGTGTGTGCGCATGTGTGTGCGAGTGCTTGTGCAAACCAGCGTGTGTCTGTGCATATCAATGAGTGCTAGAATCAGCAGGGTGTGCAGAAAAATGTACTTCATTTATCTTGTCTCATTCAAGATTGTTGGGTTTACTTCAAGGATGGTCACAACTGTAAATATTCCTGGTTGTTAGCCATGCTTGTTAAAAAGAACCAGAGTAATTTGTTTCAGTCAACATCATGCACTTCACTGTGCATGCCTCCCATGTGATGAACTGATCTTCTACTGTAAATGCTTTAACAGGAGTTACATTTGCAGCCGTATAACTTCTGTTAAAGGGTTGCAGAACACGTATGTCATCGTAAAAGGATTACATTAAATAAAATGCTATCGAAAAACAAACCGTTAAAGCTTTCAGAGTTTGAACTGAACTTAATAAACAGGTCCATAAATATCAAGATTTTCTTGTTTGTGATGTAAATCATGTTTACAGAGATGGAACGATGGCCACTTCAATCTCCCACCCATTTAGCGCAGGTTGCTGGGGCCGATTAAATATGATAATGTACTGCTGACATCAGAAGAAATGTCGGCTAGTGCAGAGAGCCACAGCCAGCAGTAAACATGTAATTTATGGCGGTGTGAATGGCTTGGCAAGTGCTGGTGCTACACTTCCATTCATCAGCCCCGCCAACCTTGATGCCCGTGTCTGGCTCTGGCTTCCTGCCATTGGCTGAGGCATCACCTGGATTGCAGTCTCCATGCAACAGGCTAAAATCAGCCACATGGCGTGGCTGGCTCTCGACCCTTTTTAAAAGCTAGCTTTTACAACTAGGGTCAATGCAGTTAGCCCTTAGTGCCTATTTCACTTTTAAAGGAAAACAGTGGAGAGAGCTTAATTTGTGCATGCCGTCGATAGAGAATTGAGCCTTGTTTGTCCCAACAGTGATATGATTACAAAAGTTGCTGGGATTTGTAAGGCGACACCGATATATCCTCGACAGCACATGCCATGGCCTTCAAGGATACAAGGTCATTTCTATCCTCTACCAGTCAACAGCCACTTCCAGATTTCCACTTACTCTTCCAGAATGCAGACACACATATGACCTTAATGTTTTTGGAGAAATTCCATCCATCCCTGGAAACGGGTAGTCATAAAAGTATCATCTGTGTGCTGTGGTTGAGGTGATGATGAAGGGCTCTATAGAAGAATAGAAAGCACAGGAGAAGCCTTGCTTTATAACCAGCTAATGGGGCAGAGCGTGGATCACAGGTGCAATTAGGTGGAGGGTATTATCACTCCTGACAGATGGCACAGGAAGAGTTTGGTAGAGCAAAGTTCAAAAGCGATCGTCCAGTATAGCAACAGTGAGATAATCGATGCTCTACTAATAGGTACACCTGTGCTTTATGAACTTATGAGTTGTCAAAGAAAAACTCAAATGACTTCAGTGTATCTTTGTTTTGCATTGATAGCAACAAACTGGGAGAGGTCTTAGAGCGCGTTTATTGTCAGCAATCATGAGTGGGGAATGTGACAATGTCAAATTAAATGGTCTCTAATTGCTGAGATGCTAAAAAATATAAGTAGAAGGCACTCCTATCCTCTATTTTAGTCTGCTCAGAAAAACTGATTTGGCAATGCTTGTAAATCGATTTGGGAATAGTGGAATTTCAGCCATCTAAGCGTTGCCCAGCTGTAATTGACAACTTAAACCAGCAGCAGCAACACCCTTGTTGAATTCTTGTCAGCTTAAAGTACTGTGTGGATTTATAGCCTTGAAGAGCCATTATAACAGCTACTAATTTCAAGACATTCATATGACACTGTAAAAAAAAAAGCTCAGTAAATCAATTCATTGTAGTTAAATCAAGTAGTGCACTAAACATGGTCACTGTTTTGGAAGTATAATTACTTCAAGCACCATTAGTTCTAAGAAAAACTTAGTGACTTAGTTTATAAAGGCTAATTGTAAACACTAAGGAACTAACTTTGATGCAGGCTTAGCTGTTGTCTTGTCGATGTGTGTTGTGCTCCAGAGTGGCTGGTCTATGTATTTAGGGGGTGATAATGAAACATAAGTATAATAATAATGATATTCACTAATATTTCAGTTAGATTTAAAGCCCTCTGACAAGATTGATGAAGATCAATGAGACAGAATTTCCCAAAATGTAACTACCAATCAAAAACAGCATAAAGCTCAATACATTTTTTGAAATATTCAATTTTTACAATGTGTTTTCAAGTTGAAAGGATGCATTTTAAATGTGATGAATTTAATAACAGGCCAAAAGGCTTGTTAAGGCTTTAGTGTCAGCATCACTTTAGTTCGTCTGGTACTTTTGAAAAGACTGCCTTGAAGACAACAGCTTTTTGTTGCTTTGTGTTCTTGTTTACCAAAGATAGTTTGATTTATTGGAGTTTGGGATGATCATCTCCGGGTCTCCAGATCGGCTCGAGCCTCTCCATTACTCTCAACACTTTGCGGCCTGTCAGCACTGACAGATGACCTGCCCTTCAACTTGCTGCCACCCCATGGAGGAGACACATCGTCAATCAGAGATCATTACTCTGCCTCAGTAGGGGAGAGTGGGTCCAGGCAGGGTGACGGTGGTGGTGATAGGGTGATGATGATGGCACTGGTGATGGCGTGTGTGTGTGTGTGTGTGTGTGTGTGTGCAGTTGGGGTTCTGTTTATTTCAGCCTCCAGGAAAGAGGACCGGTGACATCAGCCTGTTGTTGTATACCTCCGTCACCTCACAAATGAACTGATTATTTATGGGAAAGAGGGAGGAGAGAGTAGCGGAGGGGAAGCTGTCGATGCACACGGAGGCATAGAGACAAGGGTTACAGAAGACAGCGGTGCGATACTGGAACTCATGAATATCAATCTGGCCGGCGTCCATCTGCTAGATGAAGGAGACTTGTCTCTTGTCCTATAGGAGGCGAACAGAACAGAGGGGCGTTCAGACATTACAGCAATGCAGCTCGGCCCAGCGTGAGTGAGTGTGGGTAACCAGAACAGACAGGCTTGCCCCCAGTGCCATCCCACAGATTACAGCGTTGATTTCAAAACAGAGGAGGAATTTTAATTTTCTATTGTTCGCTCATTGTGATAGATTCTCCACCCTCGTTAACCGCAGTTAAACTGATGAGCAGCTGTTTTGCGTCTGAATGTGGCCACTGTGGTTTTGGGTGTAGTTCACTCCTGGCAAAAATATTTTTCAAAACAAAATATGTAATGTTTTAATGAGGTAAACATTTTGTCAGCAGTACATGTCGATGAAGTCTTCGTCATGGGGTATCTGCCGGCATCCGGAGGTAGAAGTGACAGCCGATGGCAGCGGGTGTCCTCTCCTCGTCCCTGCTCTTTGGTTGTTGATGTGTCTGTCTCCATTGAGGGCCGGGGCCCCTGTTTGTGAGATGGCTGTCTGTGACAGGTCCCGGTGCCCTGCCTGCTCTCTGGGACAGACATGACAGATGGGGTGAGCCTGGGGCAAGGCCTGTCACTCACTACACGTCTCACTATTGTCTGAGTTTCTGCCCCCCCTCCTCCCTCTGTCCTTATCATAAAAACCATAACTTCAGATAGTTTTGCACACAGGACGGCGCAGCGGCGGTATTCACAAGACGCACAAAAGCGACTAATGTAGTGCAGCAGTGTAGGCAACATTTGTAAACTAGTTCAGCACATTCTCTGACAGCAAGATGAATACACCATAATCTGTGGAAAGAGTATTTATGGAGTCTGGAGGCATGGGTGTGGTCAGGTAAATGAGATGGGGAAGGGTGTTTTTGTTTGGTGTGTGTGTGTGGAGCTACCGGGGGGGGGGGGTGTGGTGGAGCGGGCCGGCGGCGGCGGAGGGGGGGCGCCTGTGTCTGCTTGACTAGGTGTGTGTTTGGCGTCCACACAAAAACTGACGCCTACAGGCATGGCCCCGCCTCTTTCCCACCAGATCGACTTTCTTCAGCGCAGGAATGAGACACAGACACCTCCTCCAGGCTGAGACATATAATCTGGGCCTGTCAGGGCCTTTATCAAACAGGATCAACTGGTGTGCCAAGCCTTTCTCCGCAGTCCCCACAGGCAGGAGGATACCTGCGCATGCATTCCTCCAGCACATCCCAGTCCCAAGAGGCATATCACCTATCTTTTTTTATGGCAAGGGGGAAGGGGGAAGTGGGTGTGTGTGTGGGGTGGGGAGAGGTGTGTGTGTGTGTGTGTGTGTGTGTGTGGAGGGGGGGGTACAGTAGCTCCTCTGCATTGTCCTGATTGAAAACTCAGATAGCAACACGGTCTTTGGTTGGGAGGATTTTCCTGATCCCCAGAGTCTCAAAATGTCAAAATGACGATCAACAAAAAAATCCCTGTCCCTGCTGGCTTAGAAATGGTCGATTTTGATATCCGAAAGAGATTGATCGGTCCCGTCTTGCTCGACAACCGCCGCCTTGGTGATAGCAATCTGTTTTCACTGCTAAACGATGACGATAATGCATTATTGATTGTGTGACAGATTGGTGCGAATGGTGGGGGTTTCATACCCCCCGGAAGGATGCTGCGCCCCACCCGAGGGAGCTTTCCTCATGCAACTCCAGCTCCCTCTGAGTGTCCCCGCTCCGAGGCCCTGCGCCGTGAGTGACGAGATAAGGCAGGGTATGAATCAAAGCTGGGTCGTTGTGGCACAGGACTCTAATCATATCACTTGCCCCTGAGCCATATGTCTTTGTACTCTCTTTAATTGAATTGAGCCGGGGATGAGATTGGCTGACATACCTTCCAGTGGCTGAGCCGCACTGAGAGAGCAGGCAAGAAATAAGAGCCAGTTTGGACGGTTGTTTTCTTGGCAGAGTTTGGTACAAAATACAAGGCATCCTACAGCTAACGTTGCAGCCCACCTTTGTCCTGTAGTTACACTTCCACTGCTTTCATTGCTGCATTGTCAGCTGTCAGGGGATCATCCGAGGCCCCAACCTTTATTGTCTAATATGAAATAATTGTGAGCTTTATGGGCATGTTTGTGACACTGCAATTGCTTGTTAAAGACAGACTCATCAAACCTGACAGATTTGTGCTCAGCACGGCTTGTTGTGACAAACACTTACCTTATTGAATTTCTCGGTCACGTGTTCCATCGCGGTGGCTGAATGCATTACTTGCTCCTGACTCACCAAGGGAGGACAGAGGCGCTGGCGGCCTGACGTCAACTTGTCCTCGATCTTGGCCCGCTGAATTAGTGGCATCTATCAGCCACCGGGCTGATGAGGAGAGATAGAGACGGAGTTAATGATTTAAGATCTCACAATCACCTGTTTATTGCGCCCTTGTCCACCTTTTATAATCATTTTATCTAAAGAATTACTTCCATTCCAGTTGTTTTCAGAGCAATGTGGATATATTACATTCAGCGGTGTTTCCGTACTATCTATAGAAAGACTATAACGTGTGTGTACATGCCTGAGTGGAGTCTGAACATTGTTGTGACTCCTGTGTGAATACGTTACCTGGGGCAGCTGGGATTTTCCCTGAAAAGAACTGAGGTGAAACAGATTTCATCTTTCTTCCTATGTTTTTTTTTTTTGTTTTTTTTCTACTTCCAGTGCAGCCGAGAGGCCAAGCCGTGAAAACCAAACAGATGTGGAAGCAGGGACAGAGAGCCCTTTTCAGGCTCCTTGGCCCATAATCAGGATGGGATGTGGGTTTGAAGCCGAAGCGAACACGGTCAATGTTAAACAGTGTACAGCCTTTGCTTGTGACGTCGAGTCAAACTTATCCAAACACGCTCGGTCCCCAGCAAAGCGGGGCAACGGGGGCAGTGGAGCTGGTCCAAAAGCAGAGGTGAATGGCTCTGATTTAGAGTGTGTATGTGCCAGACAGCAGAGGATATAGTGGGAGGGTCACAGTCTGGTACAGGAGAAAAGGAGGCTCTGTGGTGTTTGATGACTAATTTTTGCCAAACTCAGCATGGTGGGGTGCTACTTGTGATGTTAAGCGCTCAGGGTGAGTGGTAACTTGGCTGGACTTTCCTTTATTACCTGCAATGTGGAAATGAAACGGGACCGCTCCAGAGGCACAGCTGTTAATGCTATATACCTGAGAGATGTGCTGAGGCTGCACTGCCTGTAGGAACATGTCGGATCTTCAAAGTTTCTCCTCAGCTCTCCATATTGGCCTCTTATGTTGCTCAGGGTCAGGGTGTGATGTGTTGTGACACATCACACCCTGATGTGTCACACTGAAACGGCCTTTTGACCTTTCCATGCTGGTATATTGTTTTCCTATTCACCTTCTGTTTAGTTTATCCAACAATTCAAAATATGAACAAATTTTTCTATATTTGAGGAGTTTCATTCCATAATGAGATATCCATCATTTGAAAATAAATGACACTTACTCTTACAAAAATGAAAATAAAGCACATTATGATTCACTATCAAAGTTGAGTGTCATAAAACCTTTGCTTACAAGATATTAGTGTTTTTGAGGATTGAATCATGTCGGTTTTGAGATATTAACTGATTAATGTCAGGCAATTTCCCCCCCCAAAAAATGATACATTTTGGAATGAAACATGCAATTTTGTTAATATACTTGCAAAAGTAAGTATTTTGGGGATGAATGTCTCTTGAGCAATTGAAATGCTTGTGCCTTAAAGAGGGCATTTTAGGATCTCCAGCTGCTGTTTCATGCTCTGCTCTCCATGCCATGCAATTAAGCCGGTTCCCACCGGAGGTTTAGGTTGGGTGGAGCTCTATGAGGAGTAAGCTCCAGCATTAGCAGGAATAAGCTGCTCTTCACCAAGCATAACTAACTTAAATCCACATATGGTCTGAACAAAAAAAAAACACAAAGACACACACAAACACACTGCGCCAAAGCCCAAAAGAAAATAAAGCATAAAAATAGCAGCTGCATAGAAGATGTCAATCCTTAACGGAAAAAGACACAAAGTGTCACCACCCATAATTGTGTTGTTGATTCAAATATTTACTCATTGTCTGTGAAAACGTACATCAGTGTGACATCACACATTTGGGGGCTGGACTGTTTTCAGTTGTTCTCAGCCAAAAAAGACACAGAGATGTTGTAGAAAATGTTCACTAATATAGACCAAAACTGTCCCAAGGCAAAGAAATAACATTTTTCCAACATATTTGGAATACGTAATTCTATAGTATTCCCCTTCCATCCATCAAGATAATATACTTTATGGCATAACTTATTCATATATTCACAATACATGTGACTGAGTCTGTTCCCCCTAAAAATACTTTTGTATCAGTCCTGCATCAAAATGAATGACTGAATGAATTAATGAATTAATGAATGACTTACTGTGGTAAACCACAATAAGTATTTCAATCAATATTTTCACCTGGCAGTGCCTTTACATTTTACATTAGGGGTTATGGCAAAAACAAAATGATCAATTTCACATAATTTCCTGTATTGCTCTCCTGTTTCAATAATAGTAGCCTACAGAAACCTCTGCTTTGGATCAGACATAACTGTTCAGAGGGAAATATGGTCATCATGTAATTACACTGAACAGAAAGATATTTTAGAAAGAGCAGTGTTTGCAGTACAGCAGCCATCCTGTCCCAGCGCTGAACACCACATGTTGTCCCTGTCCTGCCTGTCTGGGCTGGAACAATGTGTGAGACCTAGGCAGTATGCTAATGCCAGACAGTATGTTGCTCACTGAAAGGTAGCGGCTATGTGCTTGTGACAACAGAGTTGTTGTGATGGAGGGCTGGCTGTGCCTGGCACTGAGGCAGTGGCCCTGCCAGTGGCCGTCCAGCTCCTATCTGACCATGTGTCCGCCCTGATGGACTTCATGTTGTGGCCAACAGCGCCCTCCTGTGTCAGGAGTCGGTAGTGAGAGTCACTGGGCACAATGATTTCCAAGCCTCTCTCCAGTATCTGTTGTTAATCTGCTGTTAGTGTATGAAATAGTTCAATCCAAAAAGAATAAAAAGTATGTACTTGTTGGCTGTTATGATCCTTTACATGTGTTCTGAACCAATATCACCCTATAAGGCGATGATTCATCCTTTACCAGCAAAAGTTGCGTAATATTGAGTATCAATGACAGGATAAATGTATTATTAGTAATATGAGCCCGCTTACATCACTGTTGGATGAATACAGAAGACACTGGGGCTCTCAGAAATTGACCCTAAACAAGTCACTTTTCCTATTTTTGCCTATTCTTTCTTAAACAAATGTTCTTCCTGGCTTTACTGCCTCCAGCTCTGGGAAATTAAATGCCAAGCATCAAGTAACCATGTCCTCGTATCCCAGAGAGGTGTTCTGGATCTTAAAGTCTATGAAGACAAACAGATTTTCATTTCCACCCTTTAAAGTAACTGTCAAAAGTCACATATCACGAGTCAGAGATTTGCTTAGCATTATTAAAGATCTATGATGTTTAGTTTTAAAAACTATTAGTCAGAACATGAAATTGGTCCATTGTGGGCCATTTTCAAAAACTGCAGAGATGAATTTGCAATGGCTATGTTTCATTGACTCCAAAATTGAGTTACCTAGTTACATAGTGGTATTAAGGCTTCAAGGCAATAATCTGAGACATTTCATTTGCCTGAAATAATGCTCAATAACTGCAAATCCATTTTCTGTGTCATGAATGTTGGTGTTTATATAATATAGAAGTTGTTAAACTCCCAGGTCTTGTGGTTTTTCTGGTACAAAATTCATGCATATTGTCCCACCATTAGGTATTTGACTTACAAACTACATTACATCATAGCTATATAAATGACTTGACTTCATCAATGGGTGGTGTCCACACACAGATTACAGCATCCTCCATGAGTTTTTTTTTTTTTTGTTGAAGTACCATCGGTCTCTGCATTGGTGGCGGTTCAGAAATGGCCAGATCATACACACACAGCCACGCACACACACACACACCTACACCCTTTATGCCTCCCTCTCTGGTCTCGTTCCCCTGGCTGCTTGGCATGCCTTCACACCTGATCAGAGGCTCAGTCAGCAGTATTATCTTCAGAACAGGACACACTTGAGCCTCTGCCTTGATGCTCCCCCTCCCCCCCACGCTGCTTTCCTGCTGTCGTTTTAAGGTTTCTGTGTGTGCGATAGTAAATAATTCAGTGTCAGCGGCGCTGCATACAGGTCCTGGTGCGGAGAAAAGCAGCCCTGCTCGTCACTCCTGCAGTCTGCACTCTCACAGCAGCTCCCGAGAGAGAGAGAGAGAGAGGGAGAGAGGGAGAGAGAGGGAGAGAGAGAGTGGGAGAGAGAGAGAGAGAGAGAGAGAGAGGGAGAGAGAGAGTGGGAGAGAGAGAGAGAGAGAGAGAGAGAGAGAGAGAGAGAGAGAGAGAGAGGGAGAGAGATTGCACAGATCCAGGGAAGCTGCAGAGCACCCACACCCACAGAGGATACACGGGACTACCCTTGCTCTCCCCCCTCCCTCCCTCCCTCCCTCCTATTCCCTTCTCTCTCTCTCTCTCTCTCTCTCTCTCTCTCTCTCTCTCTCTCTCTCTCTCCCTCTCTCCCATCCCCTCTCTCTCTCTTGTTCTCTCTCTCTCTCCCTCAACTCTTCGCTCAGCATCATCAAAACTGCTGTTGCTGCTACTGGGGCTGCAGGCGGATAGGGACCATTTGGCGTTCAACGAGCCACTTATCTCTTAGGGGAAAACCCAAACTTGTAGAAGCTGAGTCGCACGCCTTCCCCCATCCTCCTGTCCAAGCCTGAAGGAAGGATGCTGGACGTCGGATCCAGAGGGGCCCCGGGATGGCTGAGGCTGATCTGCTTGTCCAACTTGTGTCTGTTTCTCTGCCTGCTGGGGGAGTCGGACGGCCGGAGAGCCCCCAAGATACCCCGCTGCCCCGCGACCTGCTCCTGCACCAAAGACAGTGCCTTCTGTGTGGACACCAAGGCTATCCCCAAGAGCTTTCCCCCTGGAATCATCTCTCTGTGAGTAAAACATCCACCTCTTGGTCTCTCACTGACCGGAGCAGGGACATAAAGGCAAAGCAAGTCCATCCTTTCATAGCCTCTATGAAGAGCGAGTAGATCAGTGTGTGTGATGGTACAGATAGTGTTGCACAGCTCCCATGATGTAATGCTGCATACAAAAATGCTGCTTCTCATTTAATTACATGAAATACCGTTCAACCAGGAACTCATATAGATATGTATCTGTCATTTTAAGATCCTGCTGCTGCTGTCAAGATGCAATGTGTCTTTCCACTGGCAGACAAATCCATACAAGACAGTATTACATAACAACAATGTACCCCTACCATATTATGATGAACTTAGAGGGAACAAAAGAGATGTTATCCAGTGTTGGGATGGGAAAGGCACAGCATATGAAACACATGCCTTAATAAAACAGATGACAGAATGAGTACTAGGTGTCCCTGTGCCAGCAACCCCCTCTCGTCCCTGGACAGGAGTCAGGAGAGGAGGCAGAGTGGAGCCCTGTAGCAGTGGGAGCGCAGCAGTGAAATCCTCTAGAGCTCCAGGGAGGAATACTAACAATAGCTTTCCTATCTCACAGCTGAAGACCTGCTTCTCCTCTGAGAGGCTGGATCCGAAGCAGAGTAGATAGGTGCTCTCTGTAAATGGAGCACCTTCTACGAAATAGAAAGCTTTAAACACCCGGATGGGGGAAAGGTTACGTTTTGCTGAGAGGGTTACGGAGTGCTCGCTTTACGTTTGGTGTTGACTATTGCGTTTGAACAGTCAAGGGAATTCAAGAGCACAGGCGGAGGTGGAGGTGGCCTCGTTTCACAATAGAGAAGAAGTGAACAAGTGAATACGGAAGTTGCGTGTCCTAGTTTTGAAAAGATCTCCCTGAAACTCAAACTGCAAGGACAGCCATGCCCTTAGTGAGGGGAGCTTTAGAGGGGACGGCATGACACGTAAAGTGGTCAAAAGTTAGGTAAATAAATAGATTCTGCCCCAGTTCCTTCCATGTTTACCCATCTTATGTTCCCAGGTCTTCATGTTTCTCATCAAAATACAGACCACGACATTTTCACCAGAACATTGTTTACAACCATGAACCACTGATGACATCACACCTCCGAGCTTTAGCACTGCCAGTGTCGTCTGCATCCTGACATCCAGAAGATGCATTTGATGATGGCTAACACACCCTTGTGTATTTGAACAGGACGATGGTGAACGCAGCCTTCACCACGATCCCAGAAGGAGCGTTCTCCCACCTACACCTACTGCAGTTCCTGTGAGTCAACTTCTGATTTAATACACAGTTTTAATCTTTAATAGTCTTTCTCTTGCTGACAGAACTGTCTACTTGTTCTCTACATAGCCATTTATGTTCACAGTTGTCCTTACTTACGTGTCGTACATGTCGAATGTATTTATTCACACATATACACACACATATTACAATACTTGCAGACATCTATTGTTTTCAGTAACAATGAAAGGACTGCAACCACTAGAAATGAATGGTTATTGAAAACAGTGGTGACATAGCAGTAATAAGAGTAAAGTGGCTCTGTATCAGTGTCATTGCCAATGACTGACTCCCTTCAGTTCTGCTCTATCAGACAAAGGGCCATTTGTCTCCTCAAATGCAGTCGAGTGTGTTTGTGTGTGTGTGTGTATTTGCGTGCGTGTGTGTGTGTCTGTCTGAGCTTGTGTGTAGGTCTGCATGTGTGTATGTGCACAAGTAAATGCCTGATGTATTTATGTTTTATTCTTTTGAACTGCACTCCTTTAGCCTTGTATTATGTTGTGAAAGTTTTCAGGCAAGAAGCATTCTTCACTTCTTCACTTGTTTATAAAGTCTTTTGGTTTACCTAGTGACAGTTAGAAATAGTTTTATCAAATGCTGTAATGACTATAAATTGTTTAGATGTTTCTCCCTAGCTTCAGTGGACTTTGGGAACGTTAAGTGTATGATTTGGTCATTATTGCCTCCTTTTTGCAGTCTGCTGAACTCCAACACATTCACCACGGTTGCTGATGATGCCTTTGCTGGTCTGTCTCACCTGCAGTACCTGTAAGTGTCACTTGATGCCCCTAAAAGCAGCATACTACACTACAACATTATTTTGATTTAATTAAATATTTTGGCCATTTCACACAACTTAATGATATTGAAGAAAAATACTGTATTTATGTGGATTTCTGGTGTCCAGTGTGCTTGAGGAACAGTTTTAGAGCTGCAATGTAATATTTCAAGGGTGGAGCCTGCAGTACGGCAGAAGTGGCTAAAAGTGATATTGAATATAAACCCTCCTCCTACTACAGAGAGCATGCTGCCTCTGTGTCATCCGGTAGAGCTGAATATGCCATTCTGTGAATTGATGGGCCTTGAGAAAATATTGGTTTGCTGATGGCTTTGAGTTTGCAGCTTTCCATGAAGGCCATGCATCAGGCTGCACAAACTGACTGTGTGGCTCTGGCTGCAGCCCAGCATCAGGCCTCTGCATCACCGCCAGTACCCCCGCTACCCACTGTGAATGCTAATAAAGTCATATTTTCATATCCAGCCTCCTCCAGAGAGTCTGCTGGCTGAGCACATGCTGTGTTCCCTCCTCCATCTGTAGACGATACAAAGACAGGCGGGATCAAATGATGCTGACAAACAGATAACCTTTGTAATACTCCTGCACTCAATGTCCCATTTTTAAGAAATTAGTCACAGGCATGAAAATAGGTCTTCGCATAATCAATTCTTTACTTTTGTTGACTGAAGTAAGTACATTTGCCTTATCAAATCAGCTGTGCTTCCCCTGCTAATACAATTGCTGAATTGATTGTATCAGCCAGTGGGAGATAAATGAAAAATAACAAAAAGGAATTATCTATATCACTCTTTTGTTCTCAACTCATACATAATCTTCAAGATAAAATACTACCTTTTTTCCTGTAAATCCATCAGGTTCATACACTATTAGTGAAATCCTGCATAACTACTGCTACTAACAATCATGATCCTGATCCCTACACTGACAAGACAAGCTTCTTTCCAAACAAGGATGACATTCTATAATATACAATATTGGCTGTCATGATTAACGATTTCAAATTTCTCATTCTCTGAAAACTGCATCTCTTTCTCAGGTTCATCGAGAATAATGACATCCAGGCTCTGTCAAAGTATACCTTCAGAGGGCTCAAATCCCTGACTCACCTGTGAGTATCTTGTTGAGCCAATAAAATGAAGAAATAGTCAGATGATTGCTTTTCATTATATATACTATCAGTACCCCAGAAACCTTGTATGCATGCTAAAGCACGTACCATGTTGCCTCGATGAATTCAATCATTCCTGCCACTTTGTTTCATATAGTCTAATTAAGCAAAAATGCCAGAAAGAACGGAGGCACAAAGTTTCTTCAGACTACGTCAAAACCAGATATTTATAATGGTTTTTCCCTATGGATTTTTTCAGGTCTCTCTCAAACAACAACCTGCAGCTGCTGCCAAGAGATCTCTTCAAACATCTCGACATCCTGACAGATTTGTAAGTGTGCACACACTGAAAACCGCCCCAGTGTCTTGACATGCCGGGTGGTTTGGCCCTACAATCTGCCACGACAAAACAGTGGTTTGCTGGGCTTCCCTGGGGGTTTAGTGGACTACCGCACTCGTCTGCTAATCCGCCTGGTTGTCTTGTCTGGTCTGAATCTGGCTCATGCTGGTGCACTTCTGTTTTTTTCCTCTTTTGTCTCCCGGTTTTTGTATTGAGAAACACAGAAAATGTGGAAATGTGGACTATCCAGACTACCCTTTAAAAACAGAGGTTTGGCAAATTTATGTTTGTGATTTAAATTGAGAATTATTCTGCTTCCCTGCCTGCTACACAGAGACCTGCGGGGGAACTCTTTCCGCTGTGACTGTAAAATCAAGTGGCTGGTAGACTGGATGGAAAAGACCAACACCTCCGTTCCAGCCATCTACTGTGCCAGCCCGTTTGAATTCCAGGGACGCAGAATCCATGATCTCACCCCACGAGACTTCAATTGCATCAGCGCAGGTTTGATCAGAATCATTGCCCTTACTGAAAGTGATGCCAAAGGTGATGTCATGGCATAACTTCTTGGTTTACAATCCCTATTATCCCCGTCTCTCTCTTCCTATAGATTTTGCCGTTTATGAAACCTTCCCTTTCCACTCGGTGTCAGTGGAGTCCTACGAATTCAATGGAGACCAGTTTGTGGCCTTTGCCCAGCCTGATTCAGGCTTCTGCACGCTGTACATTTGGGACCATGTGGAGATGGTCTTCAGGAAGTTCCATAACATAACCTGTAAGTTGCTGGCTTTGTGAAAAGTGTTAGTACCATATTATGTTATGAATGAAATGAATTCTGAATGTTTTTTTGGTTTCTGTGTATCTCTCTCAGCTCGCTCTGCTGTGTACTGCAAACCCGTGGTGATAAACAACACTCTTTACATGGTTGTGGCTCAACTTTTTGGAGGATCTCATATCTACAAGTGAGACTTTTGCATCTTCATCTTACATACAGCTAATGCCTTACTGAATTTCTCAACCACAGTTAAAAAGGACAAGGCCTCAAAAATCGTAAGAGTAAAAGGGAAAATGTAAATTAGCAAAACGTTTCCTTGTTATATTACAGGTGGGAAGAGGACCCACAGCGCTTTGTAAAGATCCAAGATATTGATACCACCCGGGTGAGAAAGCCCAACTTCGTGGAGACCTTCCAGCTGGATGGGGAGTGGTACTTTGTGGTAGCAGACAGCTCCAAGGCTGGCTCCACCAGCATCTATCGCTGGAACAGCAACGGGTTCTACTCTCACCAGTCCCTCCACCCCTGGCACCGGGACACCCATGTGGAGTTCCTTGACGTTGGGGGCAAGCAGCACCTCATCCTCTCCAGCGCCTCTCAGCCTCCAGTGGTTTACCAGTGGAACCGAAGCCAGAGGCAGTTCGCTTTCCATTCCCAAATCACCGAGCTGGCCGACGTGCAGATGGTGAAGCACTTCTGGGTGCGGAAGGTCCTGTACCTCTGCCTCACACGCTTCATCGGCGACTCCAAGATCCTGCGCTGGGAAGGACAGCGCTTCGTCGAGATCCAGACCCTTCCCTCGCGCGGCTCCATGGCTGTGTATCCCTTCACAGTGGGCCTCCGCCATTACCTCCTCCTGGGAAGTGATTTCTCCTTCTCCAGAGTTTACCTGTGGGATGAGCTCACTCAGCGCTTTCAGCCCTTCCAGGAACTCAACATGCGAGCGCCTCGGGCCTTCAGCTTGGTGTCTGTGGACAACAAGGACATCCTGCTGGCTGCCAGCTTCAAAGGCAACACCCTGGCCTACCAGCACCTGGTGGTGGATCTGAGTGCCAAGTAGACATCTTACAGTACAAGGCGGGGAGGGCGTTTCTGAGAGCATTTATCAACATGTGCCATACAAGGAAAAGACTGCAAGTTGTTTAAGCCATGTGACTAAAAGTCTGCTATCTCACCGGATGTTTTAAGTGAGGCAACTAATTAAATGATTATTGTTTTTTCTATTTTTATGCAATATCCCTTAACATTGGAATTAAATCATATGATAATACACAGCATCAGTAACATGCCTACATAAATGTCATGTCACTGCAGCATCACTGCTTCTATTTAGCCAACCATGTGTCTTGGCCAATTGTTTTTTGAGACTGTTATGCTGTATACTGTACTTTACAAATGGTGTGAAAATGGTGTGCATGTGCATCTACTGAATTATTCACACTGAATGGGATTTGATATGGCAAATGAGTGAAATACCATGGAGATTTTATAGGTTACACTGTATAGGTTACCTGTGTAGCAATCTGCATGCCATGTTACAACTGGTATTTCATTGAACTCTAAACACAATATAAAACAAGCAATACTGATCTTAATAATACCTTATGTCTTCATATGTTTATCCTTATTTATGAGATACCAATGCACCTGTTTTGAATATAATCTGATATGATCCGCAGGAGACACGCCTATGGTCAACTGAAAAGGACTGTATAGTTTAAATAGCTAAGTTCTTAGTCACATTCAAAAGTGCATGAATGAATGAATCCTGATGTTTTTCTATGTCTTATATGTTTGACAGAGCTGATCTTCAAAAACCATGCATCAATAACAAATAGACTAAAAGCATGACTCCTGTAGCCAAACTCGAGTCTCTCTGCAATACAAATGCGTCCAGCTGTGACTTTGGACCACATCAATCTGTCTTTGCAATTAAATCAATATGATAGTGTATGATGCCCTTTGACCTGTATAAAATGTAGGATTATGCTAAAAATAATGAAGCTGTTGGTTGCAATGTGGCTCTATTTCTGTCCTGCAGCTGTATGCCTATTCACCTTGGTAAGTCCTGTACCAGGGTTATTAGGGTTATTCACATGTATAGTAGTTTGTACTCGATAATGGCATAATATCGACCTAATACAAATTAGAATTAATCATACTCTACATTTTTGAGTTTACTAATTTCAAATTGGACGAATAATTACACTAACAGCACTGAAACAACGTCAGGAATGTGTAAATTGGGGCAAAATGACTCAATCAAATCACTTGGATGCGCAGAAAGGACGCAAATTTGATGCTCCACTTCCAAAATTGAAAGCTAAGTTCTGGGTACGCATGTTTTGATTTTCCAGGCTGCCTACGTGGGTGGAATATATATATATTTGCGCATTCGATAATAGGCTCCGCCCCATCGCACGGTTCTGAATTGAAAACGTGCGCAGCCTTATGTTGTTGTTATTTTGAGGGTTAGCCAACGTGAGCTAGCCAAATTTCTATGCATCGTAGTGAAGTGTGGGTTTGCTGGATGGATGGCAATGACATGTGAGATCCTGCTGTGACTTTCCATCAGGAGTCGGTTATATGATACTTGAGCTCACAAGTTATCTTTCTAAGCGCTGTAATTTATTTCTGGTAAGAGTGACGTGATGGTGGCTGTTGTCGCTAGCTAGCTACCAGCGACGAAGTTATAGCTAGCTGGCTGGGCTGGCTGCTTAGCATAACAAACCGACAGCTAGCGTTCGGCTTAACTTACGGTTCAGACTTTGAGTAAAAATGTCTTATCCCTCTGAAACGACTTTGCCACCTGAGTGGGAGGACGACGAACGGATGAACTTCCTGTTCTCCGACTTCAAAGAAAACCGAGATGTCAACACGACGGACTGGGACAGTAAGATGGACTTCTGGACGACCCTCATCACACAGAGCTGTAAGGAGCGAGGGACCGTGTGTGTCAACTTACAAGAGCTGAACAAGATTTTTCGGAGGAATGGAACTTCGCCGTTGGGCTTGGGTACTATCATTCAATCCATGGCCAGGTAACTGTCCCTGCTGACAGTTCATGTCTATCAGAATAATAATTCCTGTTTCAGTGTATTCATGTGCAGTCAGTGCGGTTACTCATTGTGTCTGTTTAACTTCTACCAGATGTGGGAAGATACAGAGGGAGTCAGAGTTTGCTGCCAATGTGGACTCTGGCTGGCTGTCCTGGGGTGTGGGCCTGTTGCTGGTGAAGCCTTTGAAATGGACCTTCTCCACTCTCCTAGGAAGCAGCCGGGTGCCTTTAGAGGAGTCCTTTGTTGTTATAGAACTAGTGAAGGTGTGTAGAGTAAAATACTTCAATAGGTCAGTAAAGGGTATGTGGGCCACCACTTGAATAAAGTCATCTTGTGTCTTCCAGGAGAAAGCAGCAGAGTTGCTTGAGGTGTACCGGAGCAGCGAATTTGCAACCCGCTCCCTGCTGTCCTTCCAAGAGCTCTGTGTGCTGTCCTCCCATGTCTGCACTGATGAGAGCACCCTGTGTATGGCTCTGCTGCAGCTGCAGAGGGAGAAGCAAGTGACGGTTTCATTGCACGAAGGCGAGAAGGTAAAGCGTAACCTGAGTGCCACTCACGACCCATGCAATCATGGTCATTAGAGGTGTGTTACGCAAAAAAATGTGTCAGGATCCTGAGTCGTCATGTTTAATCTGTCTCTGCTCTCCACAGATTGTGAAGTTTTCTCAGCCTGGGCAGGATCGTGTCTCTCCGGTCAGCGATGTGGATATAGGCATCTACCAGCTGCAGCGCAGTGAGAAGCTGCTGGGAGAGCGGGTGGAGGCCCTGGGTCTTGAGGCTGACAAGTATGTCAACCCAAATATGAGCTTGTAGAATGTTTTTATCGGATCATGATGTGTAATTAATCTGTCGTTATTTGGTTGGGATTTATAAACGAGGCGACGAACCATTTGAGCAAAGCCGGTGGTCCTGTGCTTGTAAAAGGGTAAATCAAGCATGGAATGGATGTTCACATCATTTTTAGGGAATGACGTTGAGTTGGAGTGGTTTAGTCAGTGAAGTCATTGAATTAAATTGTTATTCCAATTCTGAAATAATAGATGCTACGGCTGCAACTGTGCAACAACCATGATTGTTGTTTTTGAGTTCTGCAGCATCACCAACTGAACAACTTAAATACTTAAACTTAAATAAATCTTATCAGATGGATAGTTGTCAGTTGTCACTTATCAGTTGCTGCTTGGTCCATCCTTTGCCAGGCACTGGAAGTGTTAGCCTGGCCAGATGGATTGCGTTGCATTCAGATGATTCACAAGGTCAGAAGTCGTTTGTGATTTCTGCTAACGCCAGATTGTATTAACTGTGTGCAGGTGCAGAGAAGAAGCAAGGCTGCTGCTTCGGGAAGGGAAGAAATCTCAGGTTTGCTGCTAAACTGTCAAATCCCACTTTAATACATGCAACCACCTAGTCCCATTACCACTTAATTCAATGGTCTATCCCACAGGCACTAAGGTGTTTGAGAGGCCGCAAGAGGGTAGAAAAGAGAGCAGACAACCTGTTTGCCCAGCTGGAGACCATCAGAGGAATCCTAGACAGAATAGCTCAATCACAGACTGATAAACTGGTAAGAATAAACATTAACATTCAATGACAGTGTTATACCAAAAGCACTTGGTCAGTTATTACAGCCTACCTGATCCCAGCTTCACTGTTCAGTTCTTCTTAACCAAGTTGTTGTGTGTAGGTTATGCAAGCGTATCAGAGTGGAGTGGCAGCCCTGCGCCTCTCTCTGAAGGATGTGACTGTGGAACATGCCGAGAGCCTTGTGGATCAAATCCAGGAGGTAGCTTTTTTTTTTTTAAGACACTGATTATTGTATTTTATCATTTTAACTGTTGAATGTGACACTTGCATAACTCCAAATGTATGTTTTCTATTACATAACCAGTTATGTGACACTCAAGATGAGGTGAACCAAACTATAGCTGGTGGTGCGCCCAGCTCAGGTATGGCATTTTAATTTGGTACTCTGTATCTTTAAAACATATTACTTGTTATCTAATTAACATTATTGATGAGCTTTGGATTTCTCAAATTATAATTTTTTCCCCTATTTTTTTCATAGATGCAGACATGGATGAGTTGGAGGAAGAACTTAAGTCTTTGTTGGAAGACTCTAAGCCGGATGGAATCTCAGGTTTACCTGAAGTTCCATCAAACCCTCTGTCACCTGCCAGGGAGCCGAGCCTCCCAGGTAAAGACCTGCTGAGCTCTTTGCCCGCTGTACCGCAAAGCTACTTAAATATTACCGATGAGGAACTGGAGGAGGAATTGAATCGCTTAACCCTCACAGATTCAGGTTCGCCTGCTGCTTTCTCCATTTTTTTCTTTCTCTCTGCAATGAAGCAATGTAACATGAAGCGTCTGAAAGTAACACGTGGTCATCTCTCTCTCTCTCTCTCTCTCTCTCTCTCTCTCTCTCTCTCTCTCTCTCTCTCTCTCTCTCTCTCTCTCGCTCTCTCGCTCTCTCTCTCTAGGCTTTCAGCAGAAGAAAATGACTTTGCCAACTAAGAGGTTAGAGCCTGCACAGTGATGGCACAAGCAAGAAGATGCCAAGTTTGAGTCCTGGGCTGCAGAGAGTGCTTGGAAGAGGCTCTGCGTCAGCATTTCAACACAAGCTGTATTTCTTAAAAAATGGCTAAGGATCTGAGTCCTTAAGAGTAAAAAAAAAACAACCTATAAAAGTAAATTAGAAATTAGATGGAACTAAATTGAGTGGTTGCTGATGAAAAAACAAGGCACTTTTCTTCATTTAATGAAAATGAGAATGCCTTTACTGCGGAGGCATGCCAAAAATGATTTATTTTTATCTTTTTGCTTTCTGTTTTTTTTTTAGTTGACATGCGTTTCAGCTTGAAAGCTTTCAGGCCTTGTCAGGATTTGGAGGTTGTCAAGTCAAAACTTAACCTGTTTTAAATATGCTTTTTGGTATGCCACCACAGTGAATGCTTTTAATTTTGTGATATTTTTGACAAGAATTTGAACATCTATATTTGTCTTTTGCATAGAGTGTTTGTCAGTGTTTGTAAATGTCCCGCATGGGCGATCCTTTAACAGATGTGTTTTAAGTGGCCTTTGAACTGTAGATATATCACTAAAATAAAGATAATGTCAACATGCCAAATCACTTATCAAAGCAACAAGTACAGTTAGGCTCCCTGCAGTGCCTGTGAGCACTGAGAAGCCTACCATAAGTGAGTTTAACCAAATATGTTTATCAAAATAAAATTTATTTTAATCATTTGACTGTAGTAGTATTTGTAACACTGGATAAATAAGATGTTGTGTTTGTTATGGCAACTTTCTCTGTTATCCTTAATGAAACCATAACAAAACATACGTCGAGATTGGTAATGGTGGGCGGGTTACTACCTCAGGCCGTAAAATATGTTACTTATTATCCGGACAACGCGGAGAAAAAAAACAAACACATCTTGACTGCGACTGCCACGTCACTCAGCGGAGACCTGCGACGGCTGTTGACGAAGAGAAGCTAGCTAACGTTAGCCAGCGGCTAGCAGCTGGCTGTCCGGTAATGCGACTTGTTCTCAGAAGGGAGGACTTTCGCTATGTCGCGAGTAAGTATGAAACATATTTTAAAGACTATATACAAGCCTATTTGTTGACATTGACAGTCATTAAAAATATCTCAGTCTCAGTTCGTTTATCTCCCATAGCCAACGCATAGCCTAGTTAACGTTATTCCCCTGTGAAGCCTGAGCAGGCACAGTCCATGTTTCCGTATGAGGAAAACATGATTGTTTCTGCCTTTTCCCTTTAACCTGGTTAAGTTCTATTCACAGCTTAAATTAATAGGACTTTGCCCCACTGCAGCATCGATTTTCCTCCAAAGCGAGGAATTTGATGTCCACAAGTGGGAGCACTCCGCCCAGGCCCTTTTCTAGCAAGACCTTTCAGCCATCGCCATGCTAATGTAACTGATTTTTCCTGTATGTTTCGACGCAGGTCATGATGATAAGTGAAGATAATGGGATGGAGCTCCGGAGCAAGTCAATACCCTTTCCATCAGTCGACTGTTACACGATTTTTATAAATTAAACTAGCAAGTTGAAGACAATCTGCATAATGGGAAGGTTGGTTTGTTGTCACTCCCAAGTGTCTAGTTTTACACTGATTCACATAACTGAAATATTTTACATTCAGACTCTCCCTCCGTCCATCTCTTGACAGAATCAGCTTTTCGTGCCTTTTCCCAGCCTCATGGCATTTCAGCCTGTCATCCCAGGTTCTTCCTCGGCTCCTGGTCCCTTCCCTCAGACAGCTGCTCTTCATTAGCCTGGTGGTTTGCCTGGTGGGTCTGCTTTACCTGTTGCTTGTCACAGGAAAGGGGCATGCCAGCTGGATCAGAAAGGAAAGTCACTTCCACAGGTAAATTAACAGCTGCACATGAAGATACTGTACTGTCAGATCTTGTGTTTTACTGAATACAGGCATGATTATCTTAATTTGAACTTTGTCGGTGAAAAGACACTTGGCAAGGGTGACTGATGTGGAGGCGACCGATACAAGCAATCCCAACCTGAACTATGGCCTGGTGGTGGACTGCGGCAGCAGTGGCTCCAGGGTGTTTGTGTACTGCTGGCCCCGGCACAATGGTAATCCCCATGAACTACTTGACATCCGGCAAATGAGAGATCTACACCGCAAGCCAGTGGTCATGAAGATCAAGCCAGGTGAGATGCACAGTGCTAGGCTTCTCATGACTCAAAACAGAATATGAGCATCTTGTTAAATACTTAACAATTCCTACTGGATGTTAAGACTCTCAATAGACTAAATTTAGTGAGAAATGTTGAATTAAGCAAAGTGTTTTGCTGGCATATCATTGTAAAAATGTTAAACAGTAAGGATAAGTAAATAGTAAAGTAAGTAAATAGCCCTCCCTCTAACCAAGCACCATCCAATGCTCCAAGCTAGAATAATGTAAAGGCTTTAGGATTTAGGATTGAGAATACCAAGTCAGGGGGCTATAAAGGCTTTCAAAACTTGCCTGCTGTTAGCCCACTTCAAACTAATCATTTTGTTGTTTAATATACAGTAAGCATAAGATCTAATTCCTTTGTGTTTTTGCTTCTAGGCATCTCTGAATTGGCCACAACACCCGAGAAAGCAAGTGAATATATCTATCCGCTGCTGAGCTTTGCAGCCCAACACATCCCCAAAAATAAGCATCAAGAAACACCCTTGTACATCCTATGCACAGCTGGAATGAGGATTCTGCCTGACAGGTACAGTTGGGCCTGCTGAACAGAACCTCATAATGTATACTCACACTACTTTTAGAAAGCCTCAGATATGAATATGGCTGCAAGAAATGTTCAGACCCCAAGTTCAAGTAACACTGAGTGATGCTGGGAGGTGGAATCTGTTCATGTTTAATATGCCATAGATTTGATGGTGAGATTGCCTTGTTTGTTAAATCTCAGTCAGCAGGAAGCGCTTCTTGAGGATCTGCGGACAGACATCCCAGTCCACTTCAACTTCCTCTTCTCTGACTCCCATGTGGAAGTCATTTCTGGCAAGCAGGAAGGTAAGTAAAAGGACAAGAATAAGATTAGACCTGTATACAAAATCTATACATTGTAATTGCAGCTTTATTATATTTCATTACTTTACATAACAGTTTATGTCATTACATATTAGACATACTGCAGTAGGAATGTTAGCCTACTTCTTAAAGCTGCACTAGGCAACTTCGCACTTTGGTAAGTCGAAGCAGGAGATAAGGGTTTGAATTTTTGAAAGTTTGAGGGACTTCATCATTACCCAGAAATGATGTAGTGTGACATCAGTGAACTGCGCACTCCTCTGACATAAATTTCTTTGTCTTAGTGGCTGGTAGGGGTGGAGATGATGGGGGGGGGGATCTTTTTGCAACCATCGTTAGTGAGTTCATCTTTCTGAACAGCACTCACTTGCTGCTGTTTAGGAGACAGTTTTGTAATTCGCTCTTAAGTTTAGACTCATCACTCCCTGTGCGCCAAAAAGATTGCCCATCAGTCACCACCTGACACCTGAAATTAATTTGAGCAGATAAGGCAAATCTGCGGCATCTCAATAATGGGAGATGGGACGCTTTCCTCTAGGGTAGCCCCAATTTATGATGTGGACTAATAAGACGGGTGTCTTTTCCACAAAAAATCTTGCCTAGTGCAACTTTAAAGATGCAGGAGTTTCATAAAACAGCAGGTAATTTGATAGAAAATATTTAAATTTGTTGTCGTTGGTTCTAGGGGTGTATGCATGGATTGGAATCAACTTTGTCCTTGGAAGGTTTAACCATGTGCACAACGGTAAGTTCCCAAGCAAATGGTGTTTCAGCAATGTACCATTTTCACAAATTGATTTGCATTGCTGTATGAGTCCCAATTATATTTTTTCACTGGCAAAAGGCTAACAATTATCTCTCATCTCACATCTCAAAAACCACTTTGATATCAGTGTTTCCTCTGCCACTGAATAGGTGATGTGCCACCTTGCTTAAAGAGAAAAATGAATTTGTAATAGCAGTATTAGCAAATTTCAGTGTTGCATTGTCTAAGTGCTGTCTTAGCAACCTCTCCACCCAACCAAGAAAACTGGGGGAAAAACACAGCACTATACAAGTTTTAAAACTCGTATTAACTAACTTTTTAACACATGATGTGCCCTCCTTGCTGGTTACCTGTCACTTCTCTCCTGTCAATCTTACAGATGGGGAAGCTGTAATAGAGGTAAATGTCCCAGGCAGCGATCAGCAGGAGGCGCTGGTGAGGAAAAGGACTGCTGGTGTCCTGGACATGGGCGGGGTCTCCACGCAGATCGCATACGAAGTGCCCAAAACTGTAAGCTTTGCTTCTCCACAACAGGTTATTATCACCAACCAATTCTGTTTTTGTGCTGTCTTTGGTTTTGTCACTCACCCTTTGTTCTTCTCCCTCCTCCCAACTTCTGTCATTCCCCGGTTAAACCTGTATGCACCATTTTTGTCCCGTGGAGATGAAGTACTCTCCATTCACCACTATTGAAGGCATCCTGTAAGCCTGCTGCATGACTCCATAGCAGGATTTAGGATTGAGAATACCAACTGTTTTCTGAAGAGATGATCAAACACAATGGAAGTTATCCATAATACACTGGATCAGAATTTCTGTTTCTTTTTTTTTTTCTATTCTTATCCATATGTAGTGTACCAGGTGATACATAAACTGCATGTCCTCCTTGCTTTCATTGTTTTTGCTTTACACCACATGCTGTTCAACTCCAGTTTGACTGTCATCTTGTTGGGTAGTTTCAGCTTCTGTCTATTTCTGGTGTGTTGAGATATTAAATATTAGACTAGAGATATTATCTGAAGTATTAAACTTGCGGGCTTATGTGTCCTTAAATATAGGTTACCTGTAATCAACTGTAGAGGTGGGGACAATGCATGGGTA
Organism: Centroberyx gerrardi; assembly: GCF_048128805.1. NCBI lineage: Eukaryota > Metazoa > Chordata > Actinopteri > Beryciformes > Berycidae > Centroberyx > Centroberyx gerrardi. The sequence continues at coordinate 11,329,487 of NC_136004.1, forward strand.
TATTAGGTAGAGCCCACCCTTCCCTATAGCTGATTTTTGTGTGTCCCGTAGGAGGAAGTTGCCAAGAACTTACTGGCAGAGTTCAACTTGGGGTGTGACGCACATCGCACAGAGCATGTTTATCGTGTGTATGTGTCCACCTTCCTGGGCTTTGGGGGAAATGCAGCGCGCCAAAGATATGAGGAGAGCCTCATCAGAAATACTGTCACTCGAAATAAGTGAGAGCCACTTCCTATTGCCTGATTTTAAAATTTGTAATATTTGATACAGTTCGGTACCCACCATTGGTAGTACTTACTGAGTACATTGTGTTATTGATTTGTCCAGGTTGTTCGACCAGCATGTTGGTGAGACAGCAGACTCTCCCCTCCTGGACCCCTGTCTGCCCACGGACCTGCAGGACGGGGTCGGGCCGCCTACACAGAAGCTCTATCTGCGAGGCACAGGGGACTTTGACCAGTGTAGGCAGCTTCTCCAGCCGTTCCTCAACCGCACCAACGAGACTCAAACCTCCCTGAACGGCATCTACCAGCCAGCCATCGACTACAACAACAGCCAGTTCTACGGCTTTTCTGAGTTCTACTACTGCACAGAGGACGTGCTGCGCATGGGCGGAGATTATAACTCTTCCAAATATGCCCGGGCTGCCAAGGTAAACGCTACAGCTGAAAATCTGACATGTACTCTTAAGAAGCATGTCAGATTTAGCCTCGTTAAATTATTTGTTATTTGTGGTTGAGCTCCAAACTGTTAGGAATGGTTTATCTCGTGAGATATCCTCTATTACAGAAATACAACACTTTTAAGTCATTGTTTTAAGCACAAATTCTTGCATTTTAGTGCCCCCCGTCAAAATGTTCCCATGTCACTACTGGATTTTAATTGATTGTATTAAGACACAAGTATGACATTTTTTCTCTCTCCTATTGATTCACTGAGCTTTTGACACAAGAACTGTGACAGCACCATGAGTGTTATATGTATTCTGAGGCTGTAGAAGGGTTGTTTACAACTTATTTAAGTGAGGATAGGTTATGAATTTTGCTCAAAGCTTATTTTTTCTAAGTCAAACTTGTCAAGAATCTTGCGTGAACATATTTAAAATGTGTATGACCAAATAGATTCCTGATTGGCCTGTGACTTTCATTAGTGTAATATTCAGTAGGGCCGAGCTCCAGGGGCAGCTCGGCCTTCCTTTTAATATTTGCTCATGTCTTATCACTTGGGAGAATTTTACAATATTACGGTTTTAAATTTCCACAGAGTTACTGTGCCACCCAGTGGAGGACTCTGAAGGAACGCTTCAACTCTGGCTTGTATGCCTCACACGCTGATCTTCACAGACTGAAGTAAGTCACACAAGAAGATCAAACCCCTTGTAGATCTAGGCTAACTACTTCACCACACCTCAACAAAGACACTGTCTACTTTGCCCAAGAATGTTTATCATTGGCATTATGTTTATATGTGTGTGCAGGTACCAGTGTTTTAAATCGGCATGGATGTATGAGGTATTCCACTCGGGCTTCTCTTTCCCAACCAATTATAAAAACCTGAAGACTGCCCTTTTGGTCTATGACAAGGAAGTCCAGTGGACGCTTGGAGCGATCCTTTACAGGACACGTTTTCTGCCTTTGAGGTAAGATGCAGCCTCTCTCTCTCTCTCTCTCTCATCAAGCCTTTATTTTGCCAGATAGCAGATACATCATCTCTCCCTTCCAAGCATGTCTAAAGAACTTGTTTGATTTGCCTCTCCCAGGGACATCCAGCAGGAAAGCCTGAAAGGAGTGCACTCCCACTGGCGGCACAGCTTCTCCTTTGTCAACAACCACTACTTATTCCTGGCCTGTTTCTTCGTTGTGCTGTTGTCTATTCTGCTGTACTTGCTGCGCCTTCGCCGCATCCACCGGCGTACGGCGCAGCGCTGCACCCCCTCCTCTGTGGCTGGACCGTGGCTGGAAAAGGGCCTGGGCTCGCCCACACTTCCCATCAACCTCTAAACTTTTAGAGTGTAAAGTCTGGACAGCATGTCTGACTTTCCAAAGCCAGTCTCCACTCCTTTCCTCTCTTAGGCCATCTGCTTGTTCGATGAGTCTGTCTTCGTTTGTAGGCTGCTGCCCTGAAAACAGGGCCGCTGCCTTCTATGACTTGATCAAGCCCAGTAAACAGAGAGACATATTCATTAGGAAGATCTCGCATGATGAGTTTTCAGGCTTGACTCAGCCATGAGAATATTTGTGTGTTCATGTTAAGTTATTAGGGCCCGAGCACCGACCGGTGCGAAGCCCTATTGAAATGCAAGGAATTATTATTATTATTATTATTATTATTATTATTATTATTATTATTATATTTCCCTCCAATGAATTGCATTTTTAAGGGGCTAAAGGTGCTCGAAAACTCACCAAACTTTGCACACGCCTCAGAAGTGGTGAAAAGTTACATATTTTATGGGTCTTGCGCATGGGTGTGGCAAAATGGCTCAATAGCGCCCACTACAAAATTTTAAAAAAATACTCATCGCTCTACGTTTCACCTACATGTACCAAATTTGGTAGGCACATGTATCATGTCCAGACTTACAAAAAACATCAATAGGTGCCATGGCCTAAACCCAACAGGAAGTCAGCCATTTTGAATTGATTGTGGCATTTTTGTGCGTTTTTACAGGGGTCATACTTTAACGAACTCCTCCTAGGAGGTTAATCGGATCCACCTCAAACTTGGTCAGCGTATATAACAGACCTTAACGATGAAAAATCATCAAAAGCTTGAGTTTACGTCCAACGGTGTGGGCGTGACGAGGCGTCGAATTTCCATGTTTCGCCACGAAACAGGAAGTGCTATGTAACTCGACTGTACATGGTCAAATCTGCCCCAAACTTCACATGTTTGCTAAGTGTCATGGCCTCAAGACATCGACATGGCAATATTCAGCTATAGTCATAGCGCCACCTACTGGCAACACAGGAAGTGGTTTGTAACTCCACTGTACATGGTTACATCTGCCCCAAACTTCACATGTTTGATAAGTGTCATGGTCTCAAGACATCGACATGGCAATATTCAGTTATAGTCATAGCGCCACCTACTGGCAAAACAGGAAGTGGTTTGTAGCTCGGCTGTACGTGGTCAAATCTGCCCCAAACTTCACATCTTTAATAAGAGTCCCGGTCTGAAGACATCGACATGCCAATATTCAGTTATAGTCATAGCGCCACCTACTGCCAACACAGGAAGTGGTTTGTAACTCCACTGTACATGGTTACATCTGCCCCAAACTTCACGTTTGATAAGTGTCATGGTCTCAAGACATCGACATGGCAATATTGAGTTATAGTCATAGCGCCACCTACTGGCAAAACAGGAAGTGGTTTGTAGCTCGGCTGTACGTGGTCAAATCTGCCCCAAACTTCACATGTTTGATGCCAGTCCCGGCGTGAACACATCTACAGGCCAATATTTACTTATGGTCATAGCGCCACCTACTGGCAACACAGGAAGTGCTTTGTAACTCCACTGTACATGGTCACATCTGCCCCAAACTTCACATGTTTGATGAGTGTCCCAGCCTCAACACATCCACAGGCCAATATTCAGTTATAGTCATAGCACCACCTACTGGCAACACAGGAAGTGGTTTGTAACTCGGCTGTACGTGGTCAAATCTGCACCAAACTTCACATATGTGATGAGAGTCCCGGGCTGAAGACATCGACATGCCAATATTCAGTTATAGTCATAGCGCCACCTACTGCCGACACAGGAAATGACACGTTCTATACTGAAAATTCTGAGCCGCGTCGATCGGTCAGTGTCCAGTAACGATGCGGCGGCTGCGGCACACCCCGACGTGCGCGAAGTGCGAGGGCCCGATCATCGCTGCTTGCAGCTTTAATTTCGTTTGATATTGAAATGACAGCCTTTTTATTTGCTCCACATATGATTGAGGTACAAAAAGAATACATATTCTTCCCTGACGTGTTCCTACTTCATCAAGTTCAAATGGCAGCTGCCTCCAAGTGTCTATGAAAATTAATGTTAACAAGACAAACATACCGGCACTTTGCTGGCTAGGTAATATTCTATATCCAAATAAATATATGGATTGTCTGTATTTTGTTGAATTTCACACAGTTGGACTCTGATATGCCATTTGGAGGCAATTTCTTTTGTTTTCTATTTATGTGTGTGCACTTGCCTTTCTCTGCCTTGTTAGGTGCATGATCACAGTATGTTTTTTTTTTTGTTTTTTTGTTTTTTTTAGTTTTTATAATTGATTAACGGTATAAGCACTTACCATTTCCACCGAAACCTCAAATGCAATACGATTATTAGGAAGGAGCACTTCATAATGTGGTAGAGAATGAGAATGTACAGTGCTGCCATGCTGGAATGGTCTTTTTTCTTTTCCATGTCTTTTTCCCAGGTCGTTCTGCGTAGTATTTATATTGCAGGACAGGTAGCCTGTAAGCTACACTAGTGCAATATTTGTTCATGTCTTTTCACTGTTAGGAAGTTCTCCATTACACATGAGCTCAATCTCTCTAAAAGCCCTGTTTAAATCAATGTGTGGGGTTCATCCAAGTATTCATTTGGATACCTTTACATTTATTTACAGATACATCGGGCTTCATTTTCAGAAGCTGTCATATCACTGCTGTGAGGGGATAGTAAATGAAAGCACATCCCATTATTTATATGAAAACGACGGTGTAGTGAACTATTTGCACAGATGAATAAAAAATAGGTGTTGGCACATTGCAATTCCGTAATAAAAGTTTTATGGTACTCTTCTTTGGCTGTTCATTTCCTGGAGAGGTGGTCAGACTCAACAGGCTGTGACTGTACTTCCTTGGAACAAATCTAAAATCCGTAGGCCTTTCTAAAAGTATTGTTTAAAGCTCTTCAACACTGGAGTTGATGTGGTAAGCACTAGCCTCCCTACCTCACTGTTGAAAGGGACACAGTGTAACCCTAGTCAAGGTTTAAGCTAATAGTAATTGGGATTAGAGTTTAAGTGATGTGTGTGAACATCAATCAACAGCAGTAAGTGGCAGACCGCCACTAATCACATCAGCTCAGCACAGGTTTGCCTATTAGAGTGCATGTTGTTGGAGCCGCTCTGTCTCAGTACAGAGACATGCAGAGGGAGGTATTGGCATTCCACCGTCTGTCTGCCCTGTTTTCAGTGTCAGATCTGACCCAAGGCGAGGAAAAATGACGGAAGAACTGGTTCGTCTAAAATAGATGTTAAGGACGTTGCACAATGTACAAACAACATCAGCTGAAGTGGAAAAACCCGCTGAAATTAGATGAGTAGACTTCTTCATTCTCAATTGGGCTCACCATTGTATGGAGTTGTCATAGCAGTTGTGGCAAATGTCCATTTGTTTAAGTGTGACGCATTTCTAATAAATAGTAATCAACATATCATTATTGTCTCCATTCATAAGAGGAACAGCTTCTGGATGGGACACCTAAATGTTTGCTCTGCAAGTGGGACACATCAGCAATCAGTCTTCAAGTAGGTGGTATTATTAGCCTTCAGACATTGCAACTTAGACAACAGAAGATAACCATTTAAAATCAAGGTACTGTTGCAGTTATCTCTCTGGTTGACACTGAAGATATTTGTATTACATGTTCTCAATCCAAATAATAATGCAATAATTTTGGTCATCAACTCACATGTTTGCTTGCCCTGCCGCTACACCTCAATCACCTGAATTTAGACTGGACACAGGGTGAGCCATTTGCAATTGTTGCAAGTTAAGAATAATTATACCACTAAATGTATCAAATGGTGTAGTGGTGATCATATACAGTAGTTCTGTAGTATGACAAGGCTACTATAGCACTACTAGGAAGTTTTTGCAGTCAGTTTTACAGCAGAGACTCTGTTTCCTTGCAGTACACGCGAACACCAGCTGTAACAACACTGTGCTTGGACAAGTGGTGCTTTAAGACATCAAGCTCCTAATGCTGAGTCACCCATTTGTTACCTTGCTTCACTGACACGCCCACAGTGACACCGCAGTCTGCTTGGTGGGGGAATGTCAATGGAGCTTATGTTTCAACCAGTGGTGAGTGATACAGGATAGTGAACAGATCCTGCTCATGTCCCACTCATCCACTGTTAATAATATTAGCAATGTGTCTCCTGCGTTAATAAACCAATATCATATAGAGATCAAATATTTTGACCAGCAGATATCAATTTGCAAATGGGAAGAAAAGATCTCACTGTAATGTGGGAAATGGGTGAGAGGTTATTCATGGCGAAGCGCTGAATTATATGAGGTTTGTTCAGTTTTTTCAGATAATAGCTATTCAACTGCTAGGATGCAAACACAAATGTTGCCGCCAGCATCCAATTTAATCTCAAGGTGAAATTTAAACTTCTGGCCTGCAACAAGAGCCAGGGGATGACACTGCCAAAAAAACAGATTATGAATTATTAAGAATAAGAGATGTAATGAGAAAAATGTGAAGAGCCATTCAAGATGTGCCGTTTCCAACAGGCTCCTTGAAAATAATTAGTTTGACGCCATATGGAAATAACATCTAATTATCATATTATCATCATTATCATCATTTCATATGACTACCATTCATTCACATGAGGAGAAGTAGGGTTCTCCACACCTTCCCATAATCACCCAAAGGTGCATGTCAACATAGAGAGATGCAGAGGAGGCCTTAAGAGGCAATAACATAATTGAGATGCTTCTTCTTCCTCCTCTTTTTATTAGGATCTCTTTTAGCCCGAGTGGGTTACTTTTCCAAGAGTCCTACATTAAAAACCCACTTTAATTAATACAAGGTAAAACACACTGGTGAAAATGTACCAAGATACACACAAATAAAAACATTCATTCAATTCAATACAAAAAAGGATCTTTATTTAAGACTGTCATGAGCTACACAAAATGCATACAACTTCAGTGCATCCTTAACTTAAACGCATGTTTTTTTGTAGTCCTGGGTCTTGAGTGTATGGTTACAACCAAATATATGGAGTTTTTCACTTTAGCTTTGATGACCTCCTTGTAGTCTCCAGCACCTCTTGACCTAGAATATCTGCTGTGCATATAGCCTTATGTTTATATACATATATATATATATATTTACTGTACATATATATACAAATATACATACACAGTTTCTCTAGATACTTCATGGACTTCATAATATTACATTCTTTAGATGTTTTTAAAGTCTCTTTGGATAAGCACCAAGTAGCTTTAGGAAGCTTATTATATAAAAATACTGCTTGATATAAGGTATAAGGTCTGTTGTGGACCACATGGTGCTCTGAAGAACCATCATAATTTGAACAATTATTGTAACCTCTAAATGTTTTTTCACTGCTACTTTTTAGGAACTAATGGTGGTACCTTACAGTAAGCACCTTGTGGTTTCACAGAGCTTATATGTTTTATATTTATCTCCAATTGATCTTTAATGCTTCCTTTGATAATTCTTCACTCCAACAGACCAAAAGGTGCCCAAGTAGTCTAAGCACCTGTCATTGCAAATTTGGCAACTACCGACCTGTGTCTGAACCCTGCTCATACTCATACTGTTGAGTCTTCACTGCACTGCCTGAGTAGCAGTTACATGTTTTTCAGTTGATGTGAAGCAAGAGGCCCTAGATAGCACAAAAACTAGCTTCCGAAGCTTACAGGCCAAATAACCACTATTTGGTTTAGTTAAGCACCTTTCCTTTGTTACAGGGGACATTAAATAAATAAGACTTTGTCCTATTAACATGTGTTTAGATAAAGAAATAAGCAATAAGAAACAATTATTCATTAGTAGTAATTGTTTTGTGTGTGTGTGTGTGTGTGTGTGTGTGTGTGTGTGTGGGCGGGGGGGGGGGGGGGGTATGTAAAACCATACTCTACATGAAGAAACCACAAAGTTTGAGACATGTCTACAAAAAGAGGAAGTTCTAAGGTTTCTGACTGTATTTTGTACAATATCATTGAACAGATGCTGCTGGATAAGCAGACCAAACCTACTTATCTATCAAGGCACACCTGTGTGATTAGTCGTCAAAGCCATTCAAAAATGCACAGAGAGAGAGAGAGGGAGGGAGAGAGAGAGAGAGAGAGAGAGAGAGAGAGAGAGAGAGAGAGAGAGAGAGAGAGAGAGAGAGAGAGAGAGAGAGAGAGCTGAAATACTAGCATGAGTCTGAACTGTCAGTTATGGGTTTCAGGGAAATGTACCAGGGAAACTTTTCATTGGCCAACTCAGACTAAGAGCCCGCCTTATTTTTGAGCATCTGGAATTTGATTGGTCATACTTCAGCCAGGCTCCAACTCATGCTGCTAACGTCACATGGGCGCTGGAACTCCAGTAGTGATGATGTTGTGGTTATCCATGCCGCCGCCGACGCTTCTGTGCCTGAGCGTTATCTTAAAGAAGACCAACTAGACCTGCTCACCACGCATGGAGTTGAGTGCAGACCCTGTGGTGGCAACATTGGAGATGTCGGAGATCCAAAGTAAAGACGGTGAACCTTCTAATAGTGACAGTGACTACGAGAGCTTGCCACCTCATGTCTCAATAACGACCCACATGACAGCAGGAGCCGTGGCTGGTGTACTGGAGCATACGGTGATGTACCCAGTGGACTCTGTCAAGGTATACAGCTACAGCTTAGCACTATTTCACACTTGTTTTGCCACTAGCTTACTCACTAGAGCTCATTTTCTAACCAGCTATGATACCCTGTTGACTTAGCTGGCTTGCTAACTCTTGCTAACGTTAGCTGTAAAATTTCAAGCTGCCTGGTTAGCTAACCTCAATGTTAGCTAATTTAACAGTAGCCGAGCAGTACAGCATGCCTGCCTGCTTGCCACAAGTAGACTAACTAGTTAACGAGCCAGTTAAGCAAGCGTAGCTAACATAAACTAATTTGAATTAACCGATAACCATATCACGCGTTAGCCAAAGCACAGCTTTACACATTTTCTGCTTGTTTCTTGATATAATTAACAGTCAACTTTGCTAAGTTAGCAAGCTCCCTCAACTCTACAAGCTATTAAACGTAACCCAGTGTACTTTACCAAAGTCACATTGGTAGATAACCATACTGTAGGTATCATCAGACTCATCAGTTAAGCATGCGCCGCTCGTTTTCCTCTGTTCGCGCATTAGCATGCCACTTAGTTACATATTGTTGTCAAAACTCTAGAGGTTTTCTCATGCACTGAAATGATTTTAGTTAGTTATCATGACTTTCCTTACCATTGACGCAACTGAAGGTCAAGTACATGGCTTAGCCATTAAAGTCGTCAGACTACTCTGATAATTTAAATCTAAGACTTATCACATAATTTTATGTTCAGTCTTTTCGGTCAAAAAACACTGGCACTTAAAATGTTGCGTAACTCCGCAGTGTACCCATATGTAGGTTATTGTACACCAAATGTAGGGTGTCCACCCATAATAAGGTACATTGACCAATCAATGAAGGTTACATACCCGTTGCATTGACAATCTGAACAGAAATGTATGGGTTCAAGACTTCCAAGTTTACTTGTAACTATTAAAAAGTGACTGCAGTTTTTACCCCAAAGCAACCTGTCAGGGCCTGTCAACTCAATGATGTGTTAAAGTTGGCTCATTCCATTCGCAAATATGATCAAGATCATATTTGCATATTTTCGTGGGAGAAACCCACTATGCAATATACAGGAAAGTATTATTAAAGTACTATTAGTACCCCGAATGTTCATTGCTTCCTAAAGATAAAATAAATATTTTATATATATAGAGCATATATATATGCTATATATATGGAAGATGCTTAAGTGCATCTTCCAGTTTTCTGCAAAACTGAACAAGCAAGAGTCAAAAATAGTTTCTTCAATTCCTAATAATCACCATGCCATTGCTCAAATTGCTGAGACACTCAGAAGTCGTAATGTAACACTATGCAATTTTAGCTGGAATTCTAACTGGTGTTGCTCAGACAAATCACCAGCATGCTTGTTCTGGATGCCATAGTATTCATGGAGGTACACAGGTAATGGTTACAATCACTGGACCACCCTTGGTAATATTAATGCTGTGTGGCACGACTCTGTCTACAGACAGAGGAACCCAGGACATGGCTACTCCTTAATCCAGCAGCATATTATGTGACTTGAGCTTGGCAAATTAATTAACTAATTTCTTCACTAATAAGTGTCATCTTGAAATGACAGTTTTTAGTTAATGTTCACTGTTGTGAGTGTAACCAAATGAGTTTGCTGGCTAGTTTTGAGCTTGTCAAAAATAGGCCTGTATGTGCAAATTGCAAACTATTGGCTTGATTGTGAACTTTGCCCCTCCAATCCCCTCTCTTTTGCTCAGCTATTGTTTTCTAACAATGTAGTGTTGTTTTGATAATTTGGCTTGCTGGACAACCCAAACAAGAATCTTGATGTGGCACAGACAAATCATTAACATACTGCAAGAAAAAAAAGGTCATGATATCCTCTTTGCTTCAATGTGATGATCTTGACATCTTGCCAAATTTACCGTATTCAATAGTATTACACAAGCCATTGTCGCCACTTCCTCCTAAGGTTTTCATAAGCACCATATAGTTGTAGATATGGTGTTCATTCAGTGTCAGTGTTGGGAGATTACGCAGGGTCTGTTTTGAAATTTCAGTGAAGCCAAGTTGATGAAAGAATCTCATGGTTCTTCTTTCATTGTATTTATTTTGACAAATGTAATTAAAAAATAGAATGTAAACAGTGAATCTCAATCATTGTCAACGATGACTTTGACACATTAAAGTCAAAGAGACTCCAATGTGGTGGTTTTCTGATGTGGTCCTTGAGTGTAAAATGTACTGTTGAACTTTATCTTAAAGTAACAGTCTTGTCCTGATACAAATTGTTTTCCATAGTGAACCCAAATTTGTCTTTGAAGTAATGAACCAGTGTTGTAAATATAAAGATGTTGACCAGTCCAGTCTCAAGTTGACAAAATCAACTTGAGATTAGATGATCAAAATATATGCACTATTACCACATCTGTTGCCATATAGCCTAGTTTATATTTTTCCTGTATGTGCTGCACCCTTGTGATAAATGAGACCTTTTTCATTACTTTTGCTTTTCACTTAGTGAGCATATTTTGTCTATTATTTACAGGAGTTTTTAACACAAGAATCCTTTCATTAAGCCTCATTACTGTTTCTTGTGGGACAACCCTCACATATGAGAAGGGACTGCTCTATGTGCATAACGCCACCAACGGTCAGCCAAGCTAATGACTAAGGCTTGGCGCGTTAATTTTGAATTTCAAAGTTTATGGATTACGGCACTGGTGGTAATAGTCCGTCGAACCTGTCCTATTATGTCTAGGCCTAAACTTACATTTTACTCCAGCATAGAGCAAGGCATAGCTACTACAGAAGACACAGGGAGTAGCCTATAGGCTCCCTTGTGATAATGCTAGGAGGGATCTTATCGGCATTGTGCACACTTGGAATCAGCCTCACGCAGAAAAGGGTGTGTGCGTGCAGTCACTCTTCTGTATTGCTGATTAGTAAACTGTCATAGAGCTTCTTCTAGAATTGAATTGCAGAAAAAAGTAGCAGGATAGGACACAATCATTTTTTTTTTAGTATCCCTGAAGGGTTTCCACGGAGTTCGGCTGTTGGGCCACTGGTGTTTACTGTCTGTTTTATTAACATGGAGTTGACTGTGAACAATGGTGTTGATTGCGTCTTTATGCAGATGATGCTATTGTTTAATCTAGTGCTACCCATAGTGCTCTCCCAGGCCATTGCTAGTCATCCCACATTATAAGTACATGAGAATCTTGATCAGTGATATACCTACTATTAAAACTCATGGTAATTGACTAAAATGTGGGAAGCTTTTTATATAGAAATAAATCATGTTTTAACTGGAAAAGTCAACTGCAACTGGATTGTTTAACCCTTCTGCTCAGAACATAATGATGACCTAATCTACATGCTTGTGGTAGATCCAGTCCTTAGGATGAATTGCAGCGCTGCAATTCATCCTAGGGGCAGGCTTACAATTTCTCATTCTAGTCCCAATTTAAGGCCACATTTCATCTAAATCTTGCAGATGAAAATTTGAGCTTTCAAATAACATTCTTACAAGGGGTTAGGTCAGCCGTTGTAGAGTATTTGATGATGCTTCTCTTACTTTTGAACTAGGTAGTTGGACAGTAGTGACAGAATCCATCTTGTGCTGTTTCTGTGTTAGTTTTCTATTACCAAAAGACTAACATTAAGCTTCCCTGTAGGAACTCCTTAGGCCATCACACCCAGCTAATATTCCTTAAAATAATCATCTTATGTAACCTAGAAGTACCCATGCAACAGCAAGTGGTTTCTGTATGTTTTAATGATTTTTCAGTAACTATTTTTTTTGCGTCTAACTGTCTCATGATTCATTTCTAAAAAATGTTCATTACCGTAAATCAACCTTATTATACATAGGGATACTTTGAATATTACCTCACTGTAGAAGGCTGCTGTAGGAACTAGTACATAGGAGTCTTGTGTGCAAGAGAATGTCTTTTATCATCAGGCCTTAGTTCAAAAAGTTGTCACTAAGGGGCTTGGTCCCGGTGCACAATTAAACTGCTGGTAGATTTCTTGCTTTACACACCTTAATTGAATTGTTTTTTCTGTTTTAATTGACAATAAAGAACCAATATATAAACATGGAGATAAACACCCTCAGCGTAATTTATCAATAAGATTATCAGTAGAAGATTATTAGAAGAGAAAGGAGAATTTGATTGGTAGGCCTAATTATAAAATTCACACTATTACCTCTGTCTGGAACAGAGTAATGTGATTTGTACTATATTCAGTCACAGAAACTTAAAACATAAACTATGCTACCAAGTTTTTTGTCCCTCAAGCTCCCAAATCTGCATCAAACGGAAATGAAATTGATATTTTATTGTTAAGCAGAAGGAAGGAAACGCATGGAAATATGCTGAGGAAGATAGACTTGGCCTATCTCCTGAAGCAGTCCCACAAGTCCTCGCAAATAAAAACATGCTTTGTGCTGTCCGGATAACTTGGCATGGTGGAGTATAACAAAGGGCTGCCATGGCCTCCCACGCCAGGCCTGGGAGAGACACGCATCACTCAGAGACGACCTTACTGCTGCCAAGAGCACTTACTGACAGAAAAATGTGACAGCATTGCAGCGCACAATATGTGAACTCATCATGAGTTGGCCTACTCCAGGTGTCTGTGTGCCCACTTCTAGCCACTCACAGTCACATTCACATTGAGCTGAGTACTAACTTTAAGACTTGCAGCTCAACACAGCACACACCTGCCATTAAACCTAACCAAACTAGAGCTAATCGTAAGGTATGTTCTGCAAACATTTTTTTTTTTTCAGACAAGGATGCAGAGCCTGCAGCCAGACCCTAACGCCCAGTACAGGAGTGTGTTTGAGGCTCTGAAAAGGATTATCCGGACAGAGGGGATCTTCAGACCGCTGAGGGGCCTCAACATCACCATGATGGGAGCAGGACCTGCCCATGCACTCTACTTCGCCTGCTACGAACGTGTCAAGCGCTCATTAAGCGACGTTATTCAGAATGGAGGCAACAGCCATTTAGCTAATGGTAGCCTACCAGCTCTCACACAAATCAGTTTAAATTAGTTTCATATTGACTAGCCTACTTGTACCCTAGGCTAAGTGACATGACCTAGGAGTGCAGTCAAGGACAAGCCTTGTCATATGCGTGATATTCATCATTGTTGTTTATGATATGCCGACACAGTGACTCCCCACTTTCGCCGGCCTTTTCATCTATAAAACAGTTATTACTCATTTGTATTCCATTATTGTTTATGATATTCCTCATAACCAGTGAGTGCGTTTATGCGCATATTAATATTCTGTTTATATTCGGGATATTCAAATAGAAATAATTTATGTTGCCGCATGTAAACACCATATCCCTTTTATTGTTGGGTTTGGAGAACAGCACAATCGTTTCCATTAAGTCACAACCATCAAAATAACGTGCCACGAATGAACACAGAGGGAAAACTATAGCAGGCTAGACTATCTCCATGTTAACAGCTATATGAAAAAAATGGTTACTGATGGATGTAACATTACCTAAGACCTTAGTCAGCATAAGGCTCATATTCGGAATTCTAATGTGCAGGTAAACTCACTCGATGTGTCATGTACACTTCACAAGTTCTGTTTGCATTTCAACAGGAATGGCGGGAAGTGTGGCCACTGTTCTCCATGATGCAGTCATGAACCCAGCTGAAGGTAAGATGCAGCTTATGATAGAGTGACTATAAGACTTACTTAAAAAAAATTATATATATTTCCCTGACCCAAACATCCAATTAAAAACATGTTCTTGCCATGTTAGATGAGACATTTTTTGGTGTCAGCTGCACGTGTGTACCCGTTTGTGTGTGCTAATATTATTCCCTGTGTTCTCTTGCATGGCTCAGTGGTGAAGCAGAGGATGCAAATGTATAACTCTCCATATCGGGGACTTTTGGACTGTGTTCGGACAGTAACGCGTACTGAGGGCATGGGGGCCTTCTACCGCAGCTACAGCACACAGCTGACCATGAACATCCCCTTCCAGGCAGTTCATTTCATCACTTACGAGCTGATGCAGGAGCAGTTAAACCCCCACAGACATTACCACCCTGGTAGCCACATATTGTCAGGAGCGGCAGCGGGAGCTGTCTCCGCAGCCATAACCACTCCACTCGACGTATGTAAGACCCTGCTCAACACACAAGAGAACGTAGCACTCAACTCCATGCACATCAGTGGCCACTTGACAGGAATGGTTAATGCCTTCAGGACAGTGTACCGGCTTGGTGGTCTGGCAGCCTTCTTCAAAGGGGCCCAAGCTCGGGTTATATACCAGATGCCCTCCACTGCCATTGCCTGGTCAGTCTATGAGTTCTTCAAGTACTTTCTGACCAAGCAGCAGCTGGAGCAAGGGGCGGGAACTGGCCCATTGTAATTGAAGGTGTGTTAGGACAACCCACCTTCCGAAACGTAGACTGGAATTGATGCAAGGAGCCTCCAACCTTTGTGCTCACCATGTTTGTCTATTTGTTGTTGAGTAATAACCTCAGGTTATTGTCTCAAAGGGAAGTCACTGTCACACTGACAGAGCGTGGCACTCCTAATTTTCCACCCACCTACCTAAGTCTTTGTGTGTTTTCTCCAAGTTATAAAGCGTAACTCTTCAGAGGGGTGGTGTTGCACAAACAGGAAATGCAACAGAGAAGGCTATTCTTAAAGGATAGAAACATTCAGAAGAGTTCAACTTTGCAAGGCATCTTTTTTTTCTACTTCTTCATTGACTATGTACACAACACTCCAAACTCTTTTCTACATTTGGTGACTTATGTCTGTCCTGATGTTTATAGTTCTAATATGGGAACTTTTTATTTATTTTATTAGCTTTCCGAGGCTTGTATTTTATGGATGCGGAAGAACCACATGGCTGTTTGCTTGTTTTATTTCCTTGTGTATTTATAAAGAACTATTACAACACATTCCTTATTTTCGCTGCACAGTAAACGGAACAATTGCGCTTTCCAAGTGCCTCTTAAATGTTGAAGGCTGCTTCAGCTTTTTTCTTCTTTGTTCTCTGGTTTTTGACAAATGAAATGGAGAAATGGACAGAGCAATTCCTTATTTCCATATTTGTCCTTCTTGTTGCTATCAAAAAGGCTTGTCATTCTGTTGATAGAGATAACATTTTATAGTGGCTTCTCAATGATACTACAGGAACCATGATTTTTTTCGAATCAGATCTATAAGTTGTGAGTGTAAGTTGGTCACTCATGTCATATCTCAATGTACTAAATAGGATGCTATTTTACTTTTTCTATTTATCATCTCTTTCACAAACTGCTTGAACGCCAGTCTGTGAATTATGAGTTTTATTTCTCTTTAAGTGTAAAACATCCTTTTTTTCCTCCTGAGAGAATTGCTGTCCCTCTCAGTATCAAAGTTGTGTAGGCCGTAACGGTCCAGTTATTTGCCTTGTTAAAGCGCAGCACTACAATGCTCTCAAATCACGCACAATAATAGTCTAATTTTAAGAATCTTGTATGTTGCAGACAGAAGGCAGCTTGTTTATATATAATGTGTATATATACATGAATATATATTTTGTGAGTGGCTATTTCCAAGGCACTTCATTATGCAGGTCCAAAGATGGATCAAACTTTAAAGGCTGTTGCCCTGGATGATGGCCTTGTCTCAGCATTCAGATACATTTGTAGTGGTGTTCATATTTAGCTTTTGAGTGACCTATTTACCTTGTACCTAAAGGTTGTGGATTCTACATTAAACATTTTAAGAGCAGGAGTTTTGCTGATACATTCAGCAAATGCTGTTGGTGTTCCAAAATGTAAGAACTTGGATCAGTCTGCATTAGTCTGTTACTGTATTTGGCAGCACCTTTAGCCAACTGACCAATGATGTTGGGCACACATTGTCACCATGAGACCAGTAAAAGCCTGATCAAATCAGCCGGTTGGCAGGCAGTGATATTTTTTTTTTCTCTTGTCCCATTTTAGTTGCATACTTCCTGTGTGCTTTGCTCTTTCCAGCCTCTTGACTCTCTATTTTCCACTCGGTAGTTGAGACATTCCTCCAGATATTGATGCAATCCACCAAGCCACAAGATTTGTTTGTTTGTTTTTAATTATACACTTACTTCTTCTTTTCTTTCACTTGTGAAGTTCAGAGAGTTTGTCAGAATCAAATGGTCACGCAACCCTTTAGCAACAAATTCATTATGGTTGTACGGTAGTATAATTGTTAACATCCCAAAGATATGCATTGTATTCTATGCATCCTTTAAACCTGTAATTCTGAAAACTAGAGGAAGCTATGTGCCTGCCTGCTGTGAAATGTGAAAGTACTCATCTGTTTTCAGACTTTACATTCTACCCATTTTACTCTCCAGTTTCCATCCAAAGTAGCGTTGGCATTCATTCAGTGTTTGGGCTCTTAAATGTCTCTCATTTATCTCTAGAGGCTTATTTTCTTCAAATGTTTGGAATGTCACTGTGTTAAAAAAGGCTTTCTGCCTCAGCATTATATGAAGGTTAGTACATTTGTTCCTCCCAAGATTTTTCAATGAATACCAAAATACTTGAGCGAAGGCTATATAAGTGGGAACAGTATGTTATTGTGGGTCACACCGCAGATGTTGCACTTATTTATTATGGATAAACAACGTCACAAGTTTGCATTGTAGACTTCATTTTTACTATTCAATCCATGAGGTTTTAGAATATCTCAATTCATATGAACTTTAGTAGCACATGCAGTATGGATTTCACATGGCTGGATAAGTAGATGTTTTGTCAGCTTGAATATGATAGTGTAATAAAACAAGATAATTAGAATGGGCTAGGTCAAGTTCCGAGATTGAGCTCTAGTCTTTTACTCCATTATAATCCTAAACAACATAGACTATTACTTAGTGCATGTCCCACATTGTACTAGGACTTTTTCAAATAGCAATGCTGATCTAATTTATGAAGGTTAGAAACTGATATGTGATTTGTGAATTGGATTAATACACTCCCCTGACTTAAACTTACGGTATTAATCAGATAGTGACAAAAGTAAAATGAAGAATAGTGTTTGATTGATTAAATTATACATGCAATCACCACTGCTTACCTTGCCCCACTCATTTGTGAGGTGTTTGTGATAATTCATAATAGTAATTCATAATGCCCAAATTGTGTTGCGACACTTTGTCTTCAAGTTAACTTTTATCATTTCACAGTAGTCTTATTGTTCCCAGTTGCTGATGGATGCTTATATTTTAAAGGAGACTGAAGAGTTGACGTCTTATGTAGGGATGTCCATGATGTAAATATTTCTATGCCGTTTTGCGCACAAATAATTGACAGGGGAACTGGGATAATTTATGACTAGAGTGCCATCTACAGTACAAGAATGTTTGGAATTAAGACCATGCAAATGTTTAATGATTGTGGTAATGCTGCTACAGTATGTAACACTGGAGCTGAAATAAAAATCCAAGTGATCAATGCTGTGTTTACTTTCTGACCTAAATCGAGATTTGCTTTGGTATGTCCTGTCTCATTCAGAACCTTTTAGATGTTGGGAAGTTAAAGCTTGTTTTCATAGTTGCAGCATCAAAATACAACCTCAAGGGGTATTACGTGGAACAAAATGCCAGTGGTAAACATTTTGGGGAAATCATTTGAAATTAGATCCTTCCGGTATAATCCTGAAATGTACATTTCTGCTCAAAGAGAAAAAACAAGGCAAAATTAGACCTCACTGTTAGTTAAAATAATTTGCTTTTATGATATAGAAATGCTTTAACACAAGCTGGGGACTGATGGACCTGACCTGAGTAACCTGGGTGAGGATGTCTGATACCCAGTGACCTCAGATAACATCACTGATGATGGTTCCAAGTGCATCAGATGAGGTATAAACCATTACACCCGTCAAAACCCAATCTTTCCCCACCACTCATCATTTATAAAGTCTTGAACACACAAGGAAAACAAGAAGGAACCTCACTGCTGAAGTGACCGTGTATGACATGGTAGCATGTGGGCAATGCTTTCACATTAACAGAGAGCCTGGATGTTAAGGTGATCCATTTATTCCACACTACTGTAGTACTGTAGGGCAGAGTCCATTCTCCAACTGGGATCCCAGTGTGACCAGGGTGGGAAATTAAAACTAAACACCAGCCAAATGTTAGTAAATCTTTGGCTGGTGTTGGTAAGAGCATCTACTCTAAAAGCCACCTGAGCAGGTAGCCCATACTATTTGAGGCTTCTTTGCAATCGGAATATCAATTTGGCCAGAAAAATAGTTTAGATTGGATCTTTGAATCGTCCATCAACTGTAACTGGTGGACACAAAAGGTAGTTTCCTGCCCCGACTGAAGCTGTGGAGTACAAGAGGCTGCATTTTGTCTTGAAAGGCAGGCAGACAGACAGGCATTACTGTGGCAGTATTGTGGCATTATTCTGACATTCTTACATTATGACATTTTTCTGACATTCTTACATTATTATGACATTTGTTCATGACATTCTTACATTATTGACATAATGCTTACATTCTTACATTATTATGACATTATGCTGACATTCTTACATTATTATGACATTTGTTCATGACATTCTTGCATTATTATGACATTTGTTCATGACATTCTTACATTATTATGACATTATTATGACATTCTTACATTATTATGACAGTATTCTGACATTCTTACATTACTATGACATTATTCTGACAGTATATGACATTATTGTTACATTATAATGACATTATTATGACATTTTTCTGACATTATTTTGACATTATTCTGACATTGTTCTGACATTCTGACAGAGACCTTACTGAGAAAGCTGCAGGAGTCGTGCAGGGCCAGTAGAGGGCAGTATAATACTACCTAAAGGTTGTCATGGAGGACAGGTAGACAGGAATGATGTAGACAAGTGCTGTTACTGGGTTGGGATTAGCACCCAATGATCAGATGAATGTTGATGGAGTTTTGATTTGAATGAGGTTTTCATGGTAGTTTTCAGACATACTGACATTGATTGGTTTCATCTATTTCATGTTAGTTTTAATTTGTCATACTCTCTGAGCCATTCCTACAGGGACACCCTGCACAGCAGACAGCAACCAGTCCCCACTGTTCGCTTTATGCTTATTCTTGACACCAAGAAAGGAAAACAATGATTTCAGGACAGAACACTTCCCTGTGCATATTGTTTGTAGTACCAGCTATAATTAGGCTATTTAAGTTTACTGGTTTTAAAATGATTTAGCAGGCAATTTCTTGTGCCAGGATGTTTCACTACTCTACTGGTTTTGATGGAATTGACATCTGCAAAATACTAACCAGAAATTTAAACTACCCATAAGTCTGTGTGACATAACACACGTCAGCCTTTCAATAGGCTTTGAAGTTGGTATGTTAAGTTAACATGTAGCATGTTTCTATTTTATACATTCTGCATGCTACAGTGTATAGCGTGGTTATTACACTGTTAGGATTTTGTATATATCCACATCTCAATTGTCTCAAAGCATTAAAATCCTTAAAACTCATTTGCTTCTCTTTATCTTAAGCTCTGCCATTGTGATTGGTATACATTTAATAGGGGAAATCAATAAAGGATAATGGCTTTTACCTGGATTCACCTCATCAGTGCACTTCATGAAAAGAGTAAGTTCCCCTAATGTTTTATGCATTCAGTGTATATTTGACAT
Organism: Centroberyx gerrardi; assembly: GCF_048128805.1. Taxonomy (NCBI): domain Eukaryota; kingdom Metazoa; phylum Chordata; class Actinopteri; order Beryciformes; family Berycidae; genus Centroberyx; species Centroberyx gerrardi. The sequence goes on from NC_136004.1 coordinate 11,349,802, forward strand.
ACCATTGGTCTCACATTGCTCACAGTAATTCATGTAACATCAGTTTGTTTTCCCCCAGTGTTATTTAGAGCATTTCTACTGTTGATATGAAGGTGAATATGGCAAAAAAAGAAGAGCGTGGTGTGCATTGTACAGGGCAAAATAATAGAAAAAGAAGACTGATTTGATGTTTTATCGAGATACAGACAGAGCAGAGCTTTATTCAAAACCAACATGCCTCTGGACACGTACACTTGTGTCGCAGCGTTGTTGTCTCCAGCGTGTTTAGTTTTTGCCCTGGTCCATGAGTAGGTTGTTTATCTGAAGCGCACAATGAACAGCCCCTTTGCCCATGTCCTCTGTCCCTGTCATACTGTCCTCTAATCACTCTATCTGCAGTAAACTGTCCCACCACTTCATGTCTTTATCCCATAGATAAGCCCACTGGAAGATTACAACTGACTCTCCTCTCTCTCTGCCTGCCTGCCTGTCTCCCTCTGTTTCTTTCTCTTTCTCACACACACATACACAGAGTTGGATGCTGTGGCGCTTCCGCCACACACACTGTTCACAGTCACACAGCACAATCGACGTTAACCATCGCATAAAGTTGGATGCGGCGGTATATCTGTTGATGGGAGAAGAAAGGGAGCTGGTCTACTGGTACCGTAACATGAGGGATCCAGTTACACTATCCAAGGAAGTTTATGAGTCTTCCCATGTGAAAAGATCGGGGCTGTTTTAAACCACCTTATCAACTGCCGACAAATTTGTCAGCCAGTCACGGCATATTGGAGCACTGACAAAGGCTGTCTTTGTGGTTTGAGTTTGATTTTCCCTCCATCTGTAAAGACGATCTGCTTGTTTTCCAAAGCATCGCTGGGCAGCCTGAACAGCAGCATGATGGCTCCATGACCACACAAACCCACCTGATTCCTAAAAACATACTTTAGATTTTCCTACCAGACCATCCATTTTTACCTTTATTTCCATGCATAATATCATATCCCAGAAAACCTTAATGTAGCTGAATGTGAAAGAAAAGCAAGTGTACCACAACATAAAACAAATAATGGTTAGGAATGTGGTTGATGTGATTATTTGGCATTTCTTGAATGTTCCTTCCCATTAGAGGAGATAATTCTTCTATCAAAGGCAGTTATGTAGTAACCTCCTCCTAACAGCTTTTCATCTTAAACTCGGAAAAGCCAGTTAATCCAGGCGGTGCAGAGAGAGGCACTCCCCGAGCCTGCAGAAGGAAGGAGCAAGCAATAAGACAAGAGGAGGTTGTTTTTACTCTTCTGCATTTGTGAATCAATGTACCGTGTCTCTTTGAGCCTGCGGAAGTGCAGGTATTACAATGGTAAGTAGAATAATAATAGTTCTAACCTTCAGCTTCGCCCATCAACAAGCTGCTTTATCTGATGGCCATGTTCTTATAGAGCCGGGCGGCTGAGAGACACTGAGAGATACTGTCAGATTCTCAATGCCGTCAAAACAGATGCTATCTGCCCTCTTCATGTCTAATTACCTGTTTACTCCAAAGGCCTAGATTGGAAGATTCAGCTGTTGCCATTGTTGATAACAGCTCACTTGAGTTTTAGCAACTCATTGAGATTGACTTTTTCTTTAATTTCCTTATTTTTTTACATTATAAGATGTGACAAAATCTGTTAAATTTTTCTCTGTGTTTTGTGAACCAGCATTCAGTGTGTTGTAACAGGCATATGGTATTTGAAATGTTCTTTCCAGAGAGTAATGTATAGGACAAGGTCACCATTTTTGCTCAATGGCTGTCATGATGTTGATGCTCTGTTGGATGGGACAGTACAATTTAGGCTTGAATCAACCCATAGACACCCATACAAGAATTGAATGTGCACAAAAGAAAAGACTTAACTAAATGCTTTTTGAAAGGGTGCGATGCAATTTGGATATCTTTATGTTACGATAATAAATTGACCACCAGCCACAAAACAAAGGTATTTGTTATAGAAAGATTAAAGGAATTAAAGGTCTCATTTACATTTTCTAAAAATAGGAGATTGTGGAGACTTATTGTATTTTTCTCAATAAAAAATATGTTATGGTACATATAAGATAATGATATGCTTGTGACACTTGCTGCCTATACAGAGGACAAATCCCTAAGGTCAGTTGAGTTAGCAGTGTCAGACAGGTTACTGGCGTGAGAGCTCTCAAACCTTCTATCTCAGTTCCATCAGACCTCTGCTCACACTTCAGTTATGCTACTGTAAACTTGCCCTTCCTAAATATGTAAAGCCCTAAATCCCTCATGCCATCTTATCAGCACTGTTAGCAGAACACTGTACTAAGTCAGCCTGGCATGTCAGCCTGCATGTCTAGCTAAGCACACTTGACCACACTGTTGGTATTTTGCTTTCATATAAATAGTTTCTTCTAGTAAAAGAAAAAAAGATTTTCATACTATCCAAATAAATTCACTTCATCTAGGACCCAGCAATCATACTGCATTGCCCACTGATTCCAAAGTACAGTTGATTTCTAATGAATTCCTAAATCATTTTGCTATCAGATTCCTGTAGAGTGACATTTCCATTTGTGAGTGAGACGGAGATAGCAATCTCTCAAGGAAATGGTTCAAGCACTTGCACAAAGTGTCACACTTGACAAATGGTGAGCTTGGGAATTATGAGGTTCCATCTTTAATAATCAAGTCAGTTTGAGACAGCACATTGAGACTAGACTGCATCAAATGAAATCAATTTTGTTATAGCATTTTCTATCTAAAGAGCCTAGAAAGACACCATTATGTGAAATTTGCTTTAGCTCTTTAGGCTATTAGTATTTTTCAGATATGTTGTAAACAAACAAATATCACAACAAGCTATAACAGGAGTGATTTTCATGTTGATTTAGCAATCCCCACCCCCAGAAAAAAAGAATAAATAAATAAAATGTAGCCTATGTTTGGCTACTGTTAGGCCTACTTGCCCCAAAGTAAGAATTTCATCTTCCTCCTTTCTGGTGATAGGGTGCTGACTCCATCACTGTCACTGGAACGGTTTCTGTCCAGACAGCAGGTCGGCTTTGGTAGGGCATATTGCGCTACTGGAGTTGCTGTTTAATATCTTTCCCTTTGAGTGGAATATCAAATTTTGGAAGAGACCTTTGAGTTTCTTAAAGTAGGTTCTTTAAAAAAAAAAGAGATATTTCACCATCTCTACCCAATGCACAGAGAAGAAATATGCCTTAAGAATGGTGCACATATTGTGTTTATTTCCTGCTGCTGCTCAAGTCACAAAAATAATAATAAACAACTCCTTGAGCGCCGTACTTCTTCACAGAAACCCCTGGCTTGGGAGAATGACTCTTCAATGTTAGCTTCCAATTCAGTGTTTCTTCCTTTCGTATCTCACACACCACACACATAAGCAAAGTTATCATTTAGTTTCCATTTTCAATCTTGTTTATCATTTATCGTTCAACTCCCCAAATTCAGCTTTCTCCCCACCATTTTAAGGTCTAATCAAAATGTTGTAGATGTGGTGTTCTGAGAAACAATAGACAGGGTTAATGTGCTTGTGCATCATGTTTTTTTTTTCGATCTCAAAAACCACATTTCAATGGAAATGACTGCGCTGCACCTATGCACAGTATATGTATAATGAATTAATTTGTCATTGTGTGGATGCCATGTCTTTGCTGTACCATGGGTGTGTACATTTTAGTTTGGGTGGGCCTAGTTAAACTAAACCAGGACAAGGGGATATATAGAGAGAAAAATATGACTTGTTTCAGAGGACATTTACTATAACAGCCAAATGACAATCAAATTCCATTGAACCCGAGTTAAACAGGTTCTGCCTTAAGAAGGCAGTTGCCCTGTTTCAGTTGATAAGGGCAACATACAAGATACCATAAGATAAAGAGAGGAGGCTTTATATTCAAGTCATTGATAATATCAATATCCTCAAAGACAACCTCTGAACAAAGTGCATTCCATAGCTACTTGTGCTGCAAATAGTTGGGCAGCTCAGGGTCACATAAAGAAAACATAAAGAAAGTCACATAAAGAAAACAACTGGCACACACCTATGGGAGGTAAACAGAGAGGATGGTCTCTCTAACTACTAAGACTGGTGACATTTTGTTTTTATTATTATATGCTAAATTATGTGGAAAAAGTACCCATAAATCTGTACTTCTGAGTTTTCATCTTTAGTTTGCCTACAGTTAAATGTTTGGTGCTAGAGCACACTGGGATATTGGGGGAATAGGAGGAAGTAATACAAAAAATACTTCTAATGAACCAGTTATCTACCCCCTATGCAATTAATTTATTTGGGATTTACACACAATAAAACAGCAGATGTCTTGCAGCATATTCTGAGTGGCAGACAGAGTATACCAGCATAGATATTAATATGGGTTATGAAGCACTACTGATCAAAACACTACTGAACTACTGATGAAGAATAAGCAAAACTATAATGCTGTAGGTATTTTTCTGGCATAGTTCCACACATTATGTGTCATGATGGCACCAATTTCAAATGGCTGTCACAGAGTCTATAGACAAAGTCTGTAGCGGACCTCTAGATAAAATGTTCCTTCAGATCACCTTACATTTATGTAATATTTGGTGATGCCTTTATCAAATGCACATTTCTCCTTAACTAGGGCGCTGAGCCTCTCTGTTGCAAGGTCAGATGGCATTCCAATTTCTCTTTCAAAACAACTTCTCTACAACGTGACAGTTTGAGTGGATCTGTTTAATTTATTGCTTCATGCCAGTGGCTAAAGCAAAGGTGATATCTCTTGTATCCAGTTTGATGTTCAGATAAGTGAGAGACAACTTTCAATGTGTGAAAGAGATCTCTGATAAATGTCTTGCAGACATAAAAAAACAAAACAAAAACAGTACTCCATCTTGCACTATTTCCTGGAACTACTGAAAATGTTTATTCACTGTCAAACAGTTTTACTATCTGGGTGTTCAGGTGTTGAACTTTTCATGTTTCCTGTTTAGTTTCAAATTTTTCTGCTGTATCTTATTATTTTTTGCTGCTTCAATGACCCAGTTTCCCCACGGGGATCATTCAAGTTTCGTGTTATCCTGTCTTATACACTGTCACATAAAACTTTGTCAGTTGAAATCAGAAGGAAGATTGTGACAATGGCCACTTTGCCAATATACTGTGGTTTCTATAGCTAAACATATTTTCTATAATTTTTGTTTGATTAACAAACTAATTTCCATATGGTGGAATCATTTTGCACTGAATCCCCTAAATGCCTTAGATAAGAAATTACAGTTTCTGTGCATGCTTGTAAAGTTCATACTTTTCCTCATGATGTCACCAAAAGGAAGTTGAGGAGCGACGGTGCAGATGGTTTACCTCCATTTAACCTGATGGATAGGGGTAGGGGCTCTTTGAAGGAATCATGTCTCATTCTTTGGAAAGGGCCCTCATTTATTCCTCAGATAGACTTATCTGCTCATGCAATTCTACAGCATTATCAGAGTTTAACTCCACAGAGATAGTTTGTTTCTCTTTTGAAACATACTTCTACCTAGAATCTGTAGCCTACAGTACAGTGGACGAAAGATTGTGACGTGTTTCAATTTTCATACAAAGACAACAGCAGGAATTATTATATTCCAATGTGAAACTTTTAAATCATCAATTTTAGGGAAGCTACTCTTACAGTATAGTACACCAACTAGCTACTTCCCAGTTAAAGAAGTTAAACTGCTAGTTTGGTTTGTCAAACTACAACTCATTTGAAATAGTTAACTATATCCAAACTACATGTGATGCATTGACAACATGGTAACAATTTGAAAGCTTCCTACTACATACTATTTTGCTAAAATGTATGAAACTAGGCTACATGGCAAAAATTGCTAACTAAGTTTTGCTGAAAATTACTATGATTAGGCATATTACAATTAAGTTATAGTGTGGTGTTATTCCTCAACACTGCAAATGTCCTATCTTCTATACAGTTTTAACACAAAGCTTTAAGCAGAAAGTAAACTTTATCAACATGGATTTAATAATGAATTAATTAACAGTGTTACAACTGAATTCAGTGATCAAATAAGACCATCATTCATTGTGCAAACCCCACATGTAGGCCAATACCACTAGATTTGTTAGATTTCCTATAGGGCCTTTTAAGCCAGTGTCACAGATTTGGCATGAAAAAGTAGGAAAAAAAATACAGGATGTTGTTATGAGCAATAACGTTTGAAACAGGGTGTTGTGCAAATTGTAACATATGGGCAGATTCAAAATCAAGACAAAATGAAACGGAATAAGGTGTGATATTGAACACAGGATATCAGTAAGGGGAACAGGGACAATAAACAATCAAAAGCTTTATGATCATAAACCAGGCGTTGTGCATGTTGGGTCCGTGCTGCATGTCCATTTCACCATAACATTGGCCTCCAGGGGCCACTGAAGTCCCACAGGTAGGGCCGGTATTGATATTCTTTGCAGAAGGTGGTGAGTAGCGACACTCTGACTAAATCGTCCCCCAGGCCCAGTCCCTCCAACTTGCACATGTCCTTACACAACTCCGAGGTTTGCTGCCTTCTTTTTGTCTTATACCTCCTGTTCTGAAACCAGATTTTCACCTGGGTCTCGGTTAGTCTCAAGGCGCTGGCCAGATGAGCCCTCTCCGGGGCCGACAGGTATTTCTGGTGGTTGAACTTCTTCTCCAGTTCAAGCACTTGGAGGTGTGTAAACGCGGCTCGGGAGCGCTTCTGTTTCCCTGTGGATGTAAAACTGCTGGACTCTGAGGTGCTGGGACAGGATGTGTCGAGGGACTCTGAAATACAGATGGGGTTAGGTCATTAAATGGGAAAATGCAGTGTTGGTGGAAGTCAGTATGGTCTACATATTGGGCAGTGATGTAGCGGTACATAAAAAGGTGTGTAAACTATGACTTGCATTCAGTGATCATCATAAGGCAAACAACCACCAGTATGAACAAAATATACTCTCAGAAAAGTTGTTTTTTTCCTTAAAAGACTCAATCTTTGTACCACTTACATCAGTTTGATAATACTTACTATGATATATACTATGAATTTATGGCATTAAGATTCATGCCATCTTAAAGAAGCTGGTGAACTTAATTCTATACACTGTGATATTAAAGGCCTACAGGCAGACTGTAGATTCTCACCTTTCTGCGCTCCAAACACTGTCTCCTGTGGGCAGAACTGCTCTGATGACTCTTCACACTCTTCTTTCCACTGTGAACACCTTTCTGTCTTCTGTGTAGAGCATTTTCCATTAAATCTTGTGCTTTCCTTAATGGAGAGAATGTCCTCTATGAGGAAGGATGTCAGAGGTTTGACCGTCTCAGACATCTCTGTCCAGTAGTCCACAAATGAAAGGCCTCTCAGTGCCAAAGGCTACAGCTGGTGACTTGGTGGCTCCAGTGTGAGTCTTCTCACACACACAGACTGAAGCACCAATTTATACAAGAGCAGGGGCGGGTCCAGTCTGACTGCGCTGACAAGTGAAAGAGGCGGGCCAAGGAGCTCTGTTTACCCTGTTAACCCTACCTTCAGTAACTCTGTTTTCATCTGTTTGCCTCTTCATCTCTAATGCATGTCAGTGAACTTCATGGAAAGTTCTATAGGCTAATAATGTCTGACTAGCATGTTTTTTTTGGGGGGTAAATCTATGATAGCAGCTAAATGTAGTCCAAGCTACTAATCAAAAGCGGTAATGCCAATGTACCCTTATGAAAAACAACTATTAATAATAAATGTAATACATTTTAGATTGCTACACACATATTAGAAGTATAGAAGTATAAGTCTCTGTATGAATATTATAGTAGAGATAATATAAACTTAGTGAGTACCACAGACACACTACAAGTCCCTATAGGGGACTTATGGTGAGGGTAATGTATCTTACTAGATCTGTCGGTTCAGTTTGTAGATCTCTAATGGATTGACTAATTGTGCTGATTTTGAACTCATTCATGAGTTCCATGCCTCCTCAGCTCAGGCAGTAGCCCTGCTGTCTGCTCCTGCAGGGGGGCTGCTCAGTCTGCTGTCGGGGGTCAGAGTGGGTGGCCATACCTAGTGGAGGGCTAATGTGTTCAGCACATTTAGGTCGGCTCCTAAACCGACACATTCATTGTTCAGTGGCTGTTTATTTGTTGTTCTCTGTGGTTCCGCCTGACCTTTTTCCTGGGAATGGGACATTTTCTAGTGTCTGCAGTCCTCGGGGAATTCATGCTTCATTTGGAAGAGCATGAATCTAGGAATGACAAATATTATCCCTTCCATGCCCCCTGCCCCTGCCGACTCCATCAGCTTCCCTGCACCAACCACACACTGAGGAGTGACCTGCACTTCCATGTCACATTATTTCTGTTCTCATTTGATTAGCTTTTACATGGGGTCTTAATATCCAAGTGTTGTATATTGTAATTTATCTCTTACACATTGTGATTTCATTTTCTTATTTATAATTGTTTTATTGCCTTTATGTTAAGCACCTTGTGTTGCAATCTTACACAGAAAGTGCTGTCCTATATTAATCAAATAATGTCTTTGTGTGAAGCATTACAGAAGTCATTCTGTTTTAAGTATCTTAGTTCTTCTTAAGCATTAGCTGCTGTCTTGTCAACACAGTATTAAGATGTTCAGTATGATACGTTTCACCTTGAATTCTTTGTCTGGGGCCATCTCACTCTGAAAGTATGTTGAACTGTACGCAGATAATACCTTCATCCCTCGCATACAGTCTAGACTCAGTTCCTCTTTCTGTGTCGCAACCCTTATGTTGATTTTGTGATCATACTATATTGAATATATAATATATAATATAGAAACAGAGCTTGCTGCTGAAAAAAAAAATTCTGATTCCACCAAAAATCAACTCATTTACCACTTCAAAATGCATCTCACACTCATGATTAGCTGTCACACACTGCTAAATCTGCTTCAAAAGCCTATTCACTCAATTTAATGATAAAATATATGCATGCAATCTAGCAACAAGAGCATAAACAAATAGTGAGGCAACTGTGGTGCGATGTGTGGCGCTGTCATCCAGTCCAAAATGGGTCTTTTAAGGTTCCACTGATCTCTATCTTAACTGTTAAAACCACCAGTTTATCAAGCATGCTGTCATCCTCTGCCCTTATTCTTAGACAATCTTTATGATTACTCATAGTTATGCAGACAATGAAATGTCTCTTCTGCATCTTTATTGTACGCCAAGCATTCACTGAACCGTACAGATATACAGTTGCATAGTGCACTTAACTCGTTTTGCACCAGACGTGACTTTGCAGAACCTCTGACCCTTTAGCCTAGAAAGGCATTAGTCTTCCTCAGTGCAGAGTATGTGATACTGCTGTTTTGTTTGTGCCAAGGCAAGATGCCGTGCAGGAAACCATCAATCTTCTGTTGTTTCCCATTCAGAACTGTTGCAATTTCTTTGTCTGAGATGAGAAGCGAGACAATGTGTTGTAACAGTATATTTGTCAGACTTCCATCCTGTTATCTGTTTAGCATCAGTGTTGTTTTACATTATATCCTTCACCTGTGTGTGTGTTATTGCACAAGGCCTTAGCCTTGATGAATGATAAATATGTTGTCAGGTTGAACAGTTCAATCTGAGGTTTATACCCAAACCTTTGCTGAAACAAAATGCCACATTTTTGAACAGAAGACATTTTTTTATTGGACCTACATCCATACAGTAGCTGCAAGATTTGACCCAACAGCTAGAGTCTCTGGTTATGCTGTGTAGCAGAAGTTGACTGACTTATTTTAGGCTTTATGTGAAGGTTAGTGAAGTATTACACAATTTTAATCAGGAAGACTACTTATCATTCATTCATTCATTCATTCATTCATGCTTTCTCTTTACCCAATCAGAGTTGGTGAACACGTTCCCTCTTTTCCAGAGAACCAATCAGAGTTAGCCGTCACTTCCCTCTCTTTTTCAAAGAGCCAGTCGTCTAAGTGACGGGAGTATATACACGTCACCTACTATGCTATTGCCCTTCTCTCAGATCTATGCCGTATGCTGCTGTCATTCCAGTCTCTGTGCTTACCTTCGTCCCTCCACCACCCCATCACCACCAATGTCCAGGCTCCAGAGGAACTCCGCAGGGGGACATCCTAATTCCTATGTCTATCCCGGACGTACTCCTAACTTCAGGAATGGGAGGAGTTCATCTTGTTTTATGTCATGAATAAAGTTTTCATTCGAGCATTCATCCTAGTCTCTCCTGATAGAACTGCTGTCATCAGGTATGTAGAAAATATTATCTCAAACTAATTTTATTTAATGAATGTGAACAAAGATAACTTTTAGTTATTTCAAGTCGTCCTTTTTCATCAGAGCACATTAGATTTATGTTTGCTCACAGTCTGACACAACAAATACCTTCACATTAGTCTTCCTATCTTGGCAGAGACTTGAATAGCACATCTTGATTCAGTATTGAACTGCTGCACTAAAAATAGTTTATTAACTCCAGTTTTACATGTCTGGCGTGTTGTAGCATTTTTGTGTACTCACATTTTTATCTTAACAATGGCTTAGTGAATGCAATTTAGCACAATAACATACAATATACAGTGTGTGAGATCATGTGAACATAATGGTGTTATTTCCCCATGTGGGATGATGTGGAGTCTTCCAGTAGAGGGTGCTACAAAGCCATAGATCAACTCTCCACAAAATAATGTTCACCAGCCAGCGGCCACTTCAAAGCACACAGACATGGACTGCTGCCAGTGGACTCATTTGACTTTATTTTTTCTCCACATAATGAGATATTTTGCAGAAGGTAGGTAGGGTTTGTTTGAGAAGAGTCATAGTGCACAAGCGCTGGTTGTCTTGGGAAGTTTCATCTCCATTCAGACTGCAACCAGAGAATCAACCTTTTCTTATGATTGGCTGGCAGCTGAGTGATTTCTTAGTGGGCAGATGGTCGGACAGAGGAACACTGCTCCTTGGTTTTTACTTTTACAATGATCTCAGCACTAATCATAAACACCACATTATCAGATTGGAATTCCAATGATGTGATCACAGAGTTACAGATTAGACATCTGCCTCTCCTTTCTGCAGCTGACGTAAGGCTATCTATGAATTAAAGCCTTTCTGAGAAACCATAATGGGTCTTTCAAAAAAGGCTCACGTCATCTTCTGCCTAAACTGAGCCACACAAAATGTGAACCACAACACTGTAATCAAGCATTTTTGGATTTTCCCCTCATTCACACATTGAAAATCATATCTCTGTCCCTTTTTTCTGGCTTCTCTCTCTCTCTCTTACACACACACACACACACACACACACACACACACACACACCCTGTCATTTCACACCTCTCTTGGCCCACTGCCCACCCCATTAGCACCCCAAACGCCCACTCCCAACAAAACATACTGTAATTGAAACGATGCATACATGTACAGTATGTAAAAAAAAAAACATTTTATCAAAATATACCCTTAAATACTCTGACTACACACAAAGCTACACTTTTTCTACAAAAAAATCAACAGATTTGGCCATGCTACAATGAAACTTTTGCTCATGCTCCAAATCCAGACATGTACATATCGCTCATTTTATGATTTGAAAATCAGATTTATTTCTCCCTTGGGGCTTCAAATCTCCCTTTGGAATCGTAATATTTTGTCTTAACCACCTCTGCTTTAGTCTCTGCAACCAATGCTTCCTCCATTTGTGCATCTTTCAAACTGGCAAGGGTTCAGAAAACGGCCAAACCCGGGGCTGATATCATTCTTTAAACTCTCACATCATTCCGTCAGACCTATCTGAAATCTGAACCACAACATCTTATCACACCGGTTTCTATTTCTTTCATGTGATTTCACACATTCTGAGTCACATCTCCCTCTCACTCCCTCCTTCTCTCACTGTAGACCTAATGAAGAATTAAGATTATTTTTGAGCAAGAGGGAACAGTCAGGTTATATACCAGTATGAAAGGAAATATATTCTACATTTTCCATTTCCATATTTCTAGCCTATTTCATGGACTTGCTTCTACAGTCAAAACAGTTTGTAAAATGTATGTGAACTCTGGATTTTGACAGATAACCTGTTGATATCAATTTGACTTGGGCCAATAAAGCCACTTGTCTTGCACACATTGCCAGTATTTAAAACTGGGATGAAGTGGAGGGGAAACCCACCTAAACTCACTTTACCCACATTTATTTGCAGAATAGAGTTTTATCCACCTCTTCAGGCTGGCATAAATCTTTACAACCTAAGTTCAACAACATAAGTAGTATCAAATGGAAGATAAGAAGGTACAGTCTTTAAATGGAATTCTTTTTTTTTTTTCTGAAAATGTGGTTGATTTTTGTTTACAGTTCTCCTTGTTTGACTATTGCCTACTGAAGATAGAACTTATCCACCTTTCTATTTACCACTACATAACTGCTCTAAGGTGTTTATATTTCTGATAGTGGAGATTAAATAATGTTAAAACGTTGCAAACGTTGTAAATAAGTGAAACCAGGACCTCTCCAACATTGGCATGCATTTGTCAAAATTGCCAGGTGGCCAGAGTGCATGCACATTCTCTCTCTCTCTCTCTCTCTCTCTCTCTCTCTCTCTCTCACACACACACACACACACACACACACACACACACACACACATACACACACACAGGCTTTATCTGATCTCCTCAAGTGGCCCTGGTCTCGTTTCTGTCTGCAGCTACATTTCAGAGCCGCTGAGTCTGTCCTTATCTGAGCAGTGATGCGCCTTCACCTCGTCGGGATCCGCGTCCCCACGGGGCTTCTGACAACCCCAGGCCCTCTACCTGAGTGGACTAATGGGTTAAGGATGATACACTGAACAATTCGTCGATGTAATGGATGAATCGGCCGCTTTATTTTTTGTTCAAAGAATTCATTTATTCAGTTGTTTACTCACTGGAGTTTTCCCCCCACCGAATAAAAAGCATCTAACGAAAATGTTCTATAATATTCCTATAATGTTCCTATATGGGCTTATAGTGTATCTGTGGTACTCAAAAATGAGTGCAGTGAATTTATCTTACTTTATGGTAGTTTTATCTCCTATGGTTTCACTTTATACTTTAAAGTTTTGGTGTGACAATTTTTAGTAGGTATCCCTCTAAATGTTATTGTATGATTACTTTTTCCGCACAAGGGCTCGTTTATTCTATTATTTTAATCTAACTGGATTAATTTAATTCCATAGCCTGAAATGTATTTGAAGTGAGGAATACTATAAATAAAGATTATTACTGTATTACTTCGTGCAAATCCCATAGTAGCCTACAAGACAAGTTAGGCCTATCTCTGTAGTATCGATTAGTGACCGGTTAGATTGGAAGCTGTTTCCCGTTTGATTGAAAGCTGAAAAAAAGTAAAAGAGCCACTCTGTCTGCGAGTTTGTTTACCCAGCAAAGCTCCGGGACAGGACAAGCTCTCCAGCCTTATCAGCGGATTTCTCGATGGGACAATAATGAGGCCAGTTTGATAGAGCAGCGCTGTCAGGTCAGATGTCACCTCAGCCATTAGCATGTGATGGGGCTCTTTGATAAACGGTGTGCTTGAAATATGCAGACGACAGCTCAGCGGCCAATTAGAGGCTATCTAATTAGGCATTCTGTTTGTAATCGGGCTTTAAGAAGAAAATTACACATTTTAACAGGGAGTAATGGATCGAGACTGTTTGTGTTTGCACTCAAAATTTAGATGCAAGCCTACGAGTGGAATTTTATTCTGAAAGATTAATGGCCAACAAAAGCTTTGTTAATATTCGTTTAAAATTAACTGAGCTCATGAGCAGATGTGAGCTTAAAAATATTTCATTTTATTTCTAAACACGATGGATGCATTTTTTTTTACAAGATATTTTAAATAAAAAATACTAAAAAACAAACAATATAATTAACCAACTAAAGAAATATTAGTTTTTTCGCCTTTAGAGAGATCAGTAACCTTTTAATTTGATGTACACTTTAGACATACCTAATTTTAAGAAAGATTAGAAAATAGATCTTATATTATTACAGATTACTTCCAAGATTTGTAGCTACTTTTATACAGTGAGATATACTTTATATAGGCTAATTCGAAAATTTTAGAAGAAAATAACAAATATAGGCTACTTTTTAAGACAGTGGGCTGTAAACCAATTGGACATTTTCATCATGATTTTATTCGCATCTGACTTACAAAACATTAAAAGGACTGCATTGGCACCTAATTCCCATTCCAGGAATAAAAAAAATAATGATAATTACATGAGATGAATCGCTTGATTGTTTTTCTCACCCTTTTCGTCCCTTTAATTACCAACCTCTTACACTCTGTAAAGAAGCCTGGAAGTGTCCGTGGCTGAAGGGCCCCTCGGTGTTACTTATCATATCAACCAGCTGGTTATTAGGCATCTGAGTGGCAGTCATACCGGCTGAAGGTGACACATTATAATTGCAACCGTAGACGCTGCTGTTTCCATATCCAAACACGGGATTATAGGGTCCAATTGTCACGTTGTATGGAGCAGAGTGGGACGCTGCGGTGCAGAGCCTCCCGTCCCGCACCAGGACCGGCACCGCCACCCTCCTCGGCGCAGGTGGATATCCCGCCAGCTCCAACGATTTGTCCTGTCTTTGGCGCTTGCATTTGTACCTCCTGTTCTGAAACCAGATTTTGACCTGGGTGGAGGTGAGTTTGAGGATGTGGGCCAGGTGCTCCCTCTCCGGGGCGGACAGGTAGCGCTGCTGCTTGAAGCGCCTCTCCAGCTCGGACACCTGGGCCTGGGAGAACAGGACCCGGGGCTTTCTGCGTAGCCTGGCTTTGCTTTTCTCCGGGGTTTGGTCACAGTCAGGCGAGCTGTCAAAACCGCACATTTCTACAAGGGAATAACAAAATTATAATAATAAAAACGAAACTCTTTAAATTGACTGGATTGTTAAACGGTTTGTTTTTAGTAGCCTAATACCCCATGGGCGTCAGTCACTGAAGAAATGGCTAATTTAGTCTGTGACTGAGTCTTAATTCTTCTTAAATAAAATGAAAAAAAAAAAAAATGCCGATGGGGTGAGATAATTTCACTTGTTTATATGCAAATATTTTCTTGAGTCAAGTGATATTATCTTGATAGTGGAAGAGGAATCCTTGCTTCCAGATATTGCCACTTCTTTCAATAAAATATACTTTTTTTTTACGTTTTCAAGAAAACATGATTTTAAAGATTCAATACTAGACTAAATGATTGATATTTCCCACACTTTAGCCATAGTCCATAGTCTTTTTATCATTATAATGTAGAGCGAAGATAAAGCAAAACTCGCATATTTATATGGAAGCCACATCTAAAAAAAAAATCAGGAGCACTGAACAGGAGCGGTGTTCCCCTTAAGCTGTGCGCGCCTGTGTCAGATAGTTTAGTGACCTACATCTAATAATTTATCACTCTTACCAAATAATAATATCTTGTCAGTCATCCATCATTGCTCCTTTTTGTCCTCAAAAATGTAGCCGATCAGATTTGGGAGTTTTGGTGGCAAATTAATTTAGATGTAACTTTCTGGTTTAATGAATGGGGCCCCTGTTAAAGCCTTGACGCTTTTGCTTTGGTTTTCAAATATTTACATAGCAATAAAAAAGGATAGGGAAAATAGATTTACTAGTATAGGGCCAGTGGTGTTAGCTTATCCCTATGCCCGATACTGTCATGCGTCCAAGGCCGTAGGCGGCCTATAACCACGGCCAACCTACACCAGCATCCAGACTGTATTAAAACTGGCATTGGTTTGGTTATGATGTGTGTGTCAACTCACCCTGGTCATTTATTTCCTCTTCTGCCGCTAAGTTGCCTTTCTGGATGTCGTGGTTGATGGTGCGTTTCCCCTGCATCCCTGCGACGCACGGCTTTAGCTGGCAGTCATAAAGGTTCAGGGTCCGAGGCGCACTGTGTGTGTGTTGATAATGCATTGGTGCAAGTTGATCAGGCATCACGAATTCATTTTCAAAGACATGATGGTGCTCCAGCTTCAAAATATCCTTGACTGAAAATGGCGTCGAGGTCGATGAGGTGGGATTCATCGCCCCCTCTTAGTTCGATCCTGTTCACAAAGTTGCGCCTTGAGCCGCTGGTGATGCTGCTCGACTTATCCCTTCACTGGCCGATGACTGATAAAATCACTCCAGGTCTGACTGAAGAGCAGGTAGGGATACCTCTCACCCCTCTCCAAAACCTCTCCAAACCATTGGCCAACACCCAGCCTGCGCGCAGAGAGTTTGGCCTGTGGACTGCTGCTGCTCTTATTCTCGGTTTACACAGGACACTTCAGATCATATTCAGTGTCTTTGTGCTTAGGAGCTGAAAATGGGCTAATCCATAAGTGAGATTGCTCTTGGCAACATCATAGAAATTCTTCAGTGCTACAAAACGACTTGAGCTATAAACCTGCATGAATCTCTATATCATTAGATAGTATACAGACTAAATTGGTTTTGTCCATCACTGATTGTTATTTCAAAGTCATTAAGTCTCATACTTAGTCTTAAATTCTTGTTGCTGCCAAAACTGCCAATGGGGTGAGATACTTTCACTGGTCTCCAATGCAGTTCCACTTGTTTAACGGATTTTCTAGAAACACGTGTCAGTAAACGAGGCAGAACAGGCCTTAGGCAGATCACCACCTAGAAAATGACACTCGATTCAAGAAAATTCCTGAAACAAACTTATTTGCATCGGAAACAAATGAAACTATCTCACCTAATTGTTTGCTTGTTTTAAGAAAAATATTTTTTAAGATTCAGTACCATATTAATTAACTTGATCTAAAACGGATAATTTACACAGTGTAAACCCAAACCACGGTTCTGGTTAACCTATAACCACTTAGTCAGCACGCAGGTCCTGGGGGGTGAGTGATCTTTGGTGATGTTGAACAGGTTTACCACCGGCATTGTTTTCCAACCACGTTATTAGTGTTCCCAGGCCACAACAAACAGTAACATTACACCTGATGTTGTGGAAGTGGAGAGGCGGCGGCGCCAGCCTGCAATGCATGACTGATGCCAAGACGCGCGTCTATATAGACCGGAACAAGGACAGACACAGGCTCTCCATCTGCAGGTCATCACTAACATCTATGTAGGTCACTTAAGTCTAAGCACGACATTTTTTAAGACAGCGTTTGAAATCATTGTGATAGCAGATGACAAAACCTTCCGTGACTTTGGCAATAAGGCTTATTATCACTGATGTAGTGGTAATAAAAGGCGGGTTGTTGATCATCATAAGGCACCATCATGAACAAAAATAAGTTACATTTTAAGAAAACATTAATTTATTATGCCCACTTAAAAGAACAGTAAAAGTGTCAGTTTAATTTACTATGATGTATACAAAAAAATGAGGATGTATATCAGCTTAAAAAAAAAAAAAAAAAAAGATGGGTGAAATGTTTTTCAATGATGTTCAAAGCCAAAATAGTTCATTTGCAGGAGGTGGCTCACAAAATGAAACGTATACAATACAATGTATAGGCCTTAGATTTGCAAGCCTTGTTCTGAGAGATATACATTAAAACTAGGTTATTTAATTGCATTCAATTTCATTATGTGCATTTCTTTGGTAATTATAGGCTAGTACCATTAATATGTATGCATTGATGATACAAATTCGTGTAGTCAATTTTCAGACTAGATTTCAGTATGAAAGTTAAATTATGGTCATATTCTTTGATTGTGAAAGCTAGTGTCTTCATAGTGACTTGTATCATGACTGAACTGAATTAGGCAAAAGTGGCTTCATATACTCTGCTGCTTTGTCGCAGACTCAATAAGGAGCTGCCTTTACTTTGATTAATCATTATTTAAATAGGTTGAGTTTACTGGTTTGGTATTTGGCTACTGTCTTTTGTTGTACATTATTGTATTTGGTCTGTCTGCAGCTTGGATGTCTGTCTGGATGCTTTCTTGGCCAAGTCTCCCTTAAAGAAGAAATTCTTACTCTCACTGGGACTGCCTAGTTAAGTAATGGTTAAATAAAATATAAAGAGAAAGTATATAATTATACATCATGCTTGTGTTCTTAAAGATGATATTGCAGGAAACAAGCCCTCCCTATCCTGAGCAAACTGAGAAACCTGAACTTCAAAAGGAGAGAAAAACACTCAGAAGTCATCTGGGAATTGTTTGGCGAGTTTTTTTTAAGTGAAGGCAGGAGGCTAGCTTGGGGATTTCAAGGTGTCTAGTTTGATGGGTAAATGACTTAATCACTACACCAGTGTTCTCTGAAGGCTCGGAGCAATGCTCTCTCTGAGTTTCTGTGACTCCTGTACCTCCAAATCAAAGCCTTTCCCATTGATTCCACCATTTGTCCCCTCACTGTAACATAAGAAGCTAGCTAAGTGCCGTTTACCACAAAATACCCCTAATTCATCATACAGAAAAATAGAAGGGTGATAGCAGCTGAAAGAAGAGACAGAGTCGTCCTCCACTGTGTGAAACTGAGCCCTGTCTTGCTATGACCAATAAGCCACTGAAGATACTCATCAAAATGTTATGTGAGATTGACATTCCCGTCAATGAGAGTGGGACACTTTTGAATTAGAGAGTGCTGTAATCCCATCCATGGGATATGAACAAAGTCATGGGATATGGGAACGTTTCCTTACAGAGGTTCAGCTGCATGCTCTCAGGTGTGTGTTGTGGTTTGTCCATGCGTGGGACGGACAGAGGGAGGTTGATAACAACTGGCAGCGGGCAGCACTGGCGGTTAGAAAGACCATTGCTGACCTCTGACTTCTGACCTCTATAAATGAGATTAAGGACAAGATCACTGAACTTATGAATAAGAACAAGGCAAACCCACATCACATCACATGTCTTAACATTTCAGGATTCTGGGATATTTTAATGTTATTTGTACTGGTGTTTCTGACCCCGATTCCCCTATGAATTATTTCAGCCACTCTCCTGATCCTCAAACTGCTACACTCTTCCATGACTGGGTCAAAAATTACCCGTATTTGAATCAATGTTGGGTTTTTTAATAATAAACGTATGCTATCTTGGTATGATTTGAGTCATTTTGGTCTTCACAAGAATGATTGATCATGTTTGAAATATGTTTACTTTGTCACTTTAGCCCCACCCACCTGCTTCAGAACTGTTCTGATGCATCTTCCCAGATGAATACTACTCCACCTAACCTGTTATGTACCATCTCCTTCTTTCCTCCCCTCCAGCCAATTTAAATCAAATCAAATGCTCTCTTCTTTCCACTGGTGACATCCCATCACTTGAATTACTGCATGTTTTAATTAATGGTATTGTAAAACTTATTTTGAACATACATGACTTCATTCCCATCGCAGGCACTTACTGCTGAATTTGTAAACCTTGGTGAGTCTTGTAATCCGGTCCAGTCTGAGGCATGCACACCTGAGGGGACAGACCTGTCATAGTCTGCTGTTATCCTAACTAGAGGCAAATTACATTAGTATATCTGACAACAGTGACATCTTATTTAAACCACTATTGCCGTACTTGTGTGGCCCTGTTTATTCAGGACAATTTTGTTCTTTCTGATAATGATAATGTTTAACACAGAGATCTGTTTTCTGTCTGTATTGCAAGGCTTTAAGTTGAACCAGGAGATTTCATCACAAAAACTCTGCTTCAGGTTTTCACTGCCTATGAGTTTTAGAATTGATTTTAACATTACTTTTAGCATTACTTATTAGGTTTGAATGTGTCTGCCGCCATAACGTTTTGTCAATGTGTTTGTCTATTTTGTATTCAAAGGCATCAATCCTGTTCACATTCCTGACATTACTGTGCATATGACTTTTTTTTTTTTTGAACGAACTCAACCATGTTTCTCAAATAGTTGAAATCTGTCTTTGGTATTTTTGTGTAGTTGTGTGCTTTTTGTATAGATTGTGCAGCTGTAGGGGTGGAACAGTGGCTCAGTGGTTAGCGCTTTCGCTTCATAGCAAGAAGATCTGCCGTTTGAATCTCAGCCCCAGTCCTTTTAGTGTGGAGTTTACATGTTCTCCCTGTGTTTGTGTGGGTTTCCTCCCACAGTCCAAAGACATGCAGGTCAGGAGGATTAGAGAGTCTAAATTGCCCCTAGGTGTGAATGTGAATGTGTTTGTCTGTCTATCTGTGTTCGACTGGCAGCCTGTCCAAGATGTTTCCCTGCCTTCCTCCCAATGCATGCTGGGATAGGCTCCAGCCCTCCTGACCCTGAATAGGAATAAGCGGGTATGGAAAATGGATAAATGGATGGATAGAGAAGTAGATGTAGGAGTTACTGCACCCACTCTTTGTAGAAGCACACTATAAAAATGGTTCTGGAGTGTTTATGGGCAAACCTTAAAGAACCACTATTACTTAAAGAACCCCTTTGACCTATGTTACTTCCCTACTATTACCATTATAAGATGTTCCCATGTAGCACCATAGGTTCTAGATAGTGCCTAAAAACGAGCCTCTAAATGAAGGTCCCCCATGACTATGTGCCAAAGTATGAATGTGTGATATTGTTACGCTGCTGCAGTAGCCTAAAGGTTAGACAAGTTGCCTTCTGACCGTAAGGTTGCCAGTTTGAATCCGAGCTGGGAAAACATTGGTGGGGAATGTGAATGAATAATGTTTTCCCTTTGTTTCCCACAGTTACCATCCAAATGCCCCTGAGTAAGGCACATAACCCCCATCTGCTCCAGTATAGCTGCTCAGTAAAAGACAGTGATTGTACCGGGAAGCTTCCAGGTGCAAATGTGAAGCATGCCGGTGGTGAAAAAGAGCATGTATTCTCAGTCAATGTTCCCTGGATAAATAAAAAGGTTAAAAAAAATTGCCTTTCTTCATTAGAGAGCATTTCACTTTTGAAGAGCTGAGTTGTGTATTCTCCAGGTTCAACTGTGTTTTCTGTTCAAATGTAACTGTTGCAACTTGAATTCAGCCACTAGATGTCGCTACCACACCGTGTAAATACCAGGGGCTTCAATAAAAGGATGAATTCAGCTCTACTTGGTGATCAATAAATGAGGGGTTTTTATGTATTGTCATTTATTGTGCACTAAAATTTACCTGAATTTACCTTTTTGTTCAGTTCACAAATTAATTCAGGCAGCTTGGAGGAACTGCAAGTTTGCAACAGATTCTGTATCCTGCTTCTTTTCAGATTAACACAAAACAACATAGGCATAAATTATAATTTTCTATCGCATTATACCATACTATGTATTAAAACAGGAGTAGCTGTTAATCAGAGTATCTATAAACTAACATCACAACACATTCAGAAGCACTGATATTACACAGTAAATGAGTAACTTTGGCATAATATAACCCTGATGTGGTGAAAATGAAGGATTTGAACTGAACTCATACAATGTTGCTCTTCAAGATTCTATAAGTGAGTTTCACAGCCGTGGCCCAGCCTTGTGTAGTCATGAGTTACTATTCCTCCACACTCATGGCTCAATCCATGTCTGTGAAACCTGCCCTATGTTTTATAATCTTCTGGGCAATTGGTGAGAAAATAGACAGGTGCTGTATGTAAAAGGAATATTTGAGAGGATTCAAGAGCCTTTCAACTTTAATGGTGAAGAGGCTGAATATGATGCTTGATTGGCTATATCAATTTGACAGGTTATGATACATGTACACAGATAGCATAATGTATAGTGCAAGTGATGCAAATTGAAAAAGGTAAAATGGCCGGTGATGAACTGCACTGGACTGTTTACTTACTGTTCATTTATCCGCCTATATACCTCAGATCCAACTGTACAGCCAGAGTGATGTTTAGTGTAATGCACTTATCCAGGACCAGAAATTGCATTGCATTTTTGATTCCAAGACAAATCTATGAGAGATGCTTTGGCAGAAATGGAGAATGCTCTATTTCATCTCTTTACCCTGCCACTCCGGCTCTTTCTTCAGTAAAATTTGATCTAATTTTCTCTCCCATCCTAGGGTATTTCCCCACAGAAATGAAGGGATAGTGGAAAGATTGCTGGTAAGATTGGAGTGGATCTAATCCTCCGCTGCTCTCAGTCATACTCCATTTCACTGCACATCTAATTTGTCACGCTGCTGATGAATATGCCACAAGTTTCATGGGAAAGAGAAGGACATAATGAATATAAAATACACTGGGAGAGGAGAGAGGCAATTGCCGTACCACACTAACCACAGTGCATTGTTCATTTGTCCCATCAAATTGCTAACACTATGCATGCACTGTGGATGCTTTGTTTTCCTACCCCAGAATTTGATCAAGAGGTTAAAAGAAATAATTAAGTCAAACAATGGTGGATCCGCTGGTTGCCTGCAGTTTGTAGACCGAAGGTCAGTGGTCATTTATGATCGCCCACTCCGGGGTCATTCTGTTTGTCCAAGGAGAGAAAGCCTCACCCTAACCACCCAACCACACCCACCATTGTAAAAATCAGAAGATTTTTCAAGGCTGTTTCTAAAAAAAAAATGTAGGTGTCTTGAAAATTCAAAAGGTGCCTGTAAGGAATGTATTTGTTGCTCATGTTTGGGTGAACATTGTGGGTGTGTTTGCCAATAATTGGATCTACGTAGGCAGATGTGTTTTACAGACTTGCTTGTGTAGCGGGCTTATAAGACATTGTTTTGAAGCAGAAGGTACCATAACGCTTTATCTGATGGCTCAAATGGAGTACTGTCTCATTACCAATGTCTTAAAAGGCATCAATATTGAATTAAAAACAGCAGCAGATGGTATGAATTGCATCTGCATAATGATATTCTAATTTCTTCATTATTCATTATTACTCTCGTTGTGACTGTCAGGGCGGTGATACACTCGGCAGCAGTCCAAGCAACAGGCAACAAAGTGAGACACAGGGTCAAAAATCTGTTCAAATGTTTCCTGGCAACAAGATGCTCCTGTGTGATAAAAACAGCAATTCTTAGGCAACTCCCTGGGCACCGTTGCCCGTCCGAGTTGCTTTTAAAAGTTGCCCAGCGTATAAATGCTGGGGTCTTCTACACTTTCAATTCTAAGAACCCCTTCCTCTTTTACAGCGTGTGTTGAGGTGAAAATTCACCAATAGCCCTCCTCTCCCTCAGTCATTAAAGGACTACAGTCATGTAAAGCATTCAGGAATGTGGCAAGAAAATGTGGCATGCATATTCCCACACCATAGATAAGAAACATAGATTTCTACACCGACCATATGGAAACATTCGGAACGCTTTTGTCCATCGTGCTTGTGCTAGAGTGAATTCATTGATGAGTCGAGTGTGAATGTCTCTTTAAAGAAGAAGATGATAGAATCTCTATGCAGAGCTGCTGCATCACCTATCCATGAGACTGGAGAGCGGCTGATGAGAAAGCCCTTCAGGACTCTTCTCTAAATAGGCATGAAATTATATCTCCCTCTGACTGAGATTAGCGGCCATGGAGCCTCTTGCGTTCTGCTCCCTCTTTTCCTCAGGCTCTCCATCCAAACAGGCACTTTGCAGTTTCAGCTCGTTTGTGCTCAAGTTTAAGAAAGTTCATTTTCATCAGGAGGTGCTCTCTATGTCCTTGATCTTACTTCGTGGGTCCTGCTGGATTTGTCACACGCACCAAGCACTCAGGGGATGTGGTAAGACATGGGAATATTGTGTGCTGATGATTTGCATTTAATAGACCAGCTACTTTATCATTCAGTGGGAAGAATTGGATGCACTGTTCGTCTCAAAACACAAAATGTACTGTACAGTACTTATTGATAAATGATTATTCTTTGGGAATTTCATTTTTCACACAGAGTACGCACAGAGCAGGCCGAACCCCAAGAGACTGATATATAAAATTGTTTGTAGAAGCAGCTGAAATAGATAGATTTTAATTCAAACTTTAGGGTGGCTCAGCAATCATGGGCCAGGGTTATTCATTAGTTGACGTGGTTATGCTGGGTTATTCTCCCACAAAACTGCTGGTCAGGCTATCTTAGATGTACTCCACTCCAGTGAATAAATGTTTGACGAATACAGTAAATTCATCCTAGGTCCTCCGGGATCGCTGAGCTTGTCACTCTCATGGAGAGTGAGTCCAGCCACAGTTGGAGAAATCTCACTTTCACCTACTGCAGCTGCTGCACCTAACAGGCCGTCAATCGCAGAATCCCTTTTAACCTTGAGAATAAGACCCCCAGATCGCTAAACTCCTCCACTTGGGGTAGCTGCTCACTCCCCCCCCCCCCTAAATGCGACAGGCCACCTTTTGGACTCCCATGGTCTCCCAAGGAACCATGGTCTCAGACTCGGAGCTGCTGACACCCATCTTGACCACGTCACACTCAGCAGCAAACTGCTTCAGTGCACATAAGGGATGACAGTCAGATGAGGCTAACAGGATGACATCATCTGTAAACAGAAGAGATGCCACCCTAATGTCACCAAACTGGACACTCTCGAAGCCTCGGCTGAGCCTTAATATCCTGTCCATGAACATCATGAACAGATGAGATCCTTGTTAGAGTTCGACGCCCACTTTAAACGAGCTTGACTTAATGCCAAGCATGCGAACACAGCTCTCACTCCGAGGGACCAAATCGAAATGGTCCTGGGAACTATGCTGTTGGGAGCCTTGTGACTCTGAGTTGGTTAGAAATGCCTACCGACTTGATAGTTTTGCTGGGAGACAACTGGCAATCGAAGGGTCATGGCAGTTTGCTAACCCTGCCTACGTGTGTTCTGTGGTTTTGGAAAAAGCCAATGACTGTATATGGGGTGCCAGGGCCTTTGCTGCAAGCCATTCGGTCTCACAGAACATAAATGCATCAAAAATCTTATCTAACAAGAAAAGGAAGAAATGGCAAAACCTCTCTCACTTTTACAACTTCCATTCATTAAACAATACATTTTGGAATGTGTTGATAGAGGAACTGAGTTATTAACATTTAAAGTCACTGAAGGCAGTAGTACTTTCTGATTTTTGCTGATGGAGAAGAATATAGAAGCACTAAAGCCCTTTTACATTGAGCCTGGTAACACCATTATGTATGTGTAGATGTTGATGTTGCATGAGAATGATTCAAAATCAGTGAAATAACAGCAGGCAACACATTTCATACCATATGCCAGATATGATAAATATTTTATTTCTGATCAGCAAAAGACACACAATTGATGCATTTGTATCTTTCATGACTTTTCAGTACAGAGGAAAAACCCAAACATATACACAGTATGGGTATATATGTATATGGGTATATTTTAAAGTGCAAGTGATTCACAAGGATCAATCATGCGTAACATAGCATCTGTATCGGGAACTTCAGCAATCTCCTCAAATCCTCGATAACTTTTGAATTTGATAGTAAAATAATTGTCACTTATATGAATACAAAATAAATTTTACTAGTCACTGAAGCTTTTTGATTTTGTTTAAGCACGACAACATTTATCGATCTATTTCAAGTCTTGAGAGGAAAGAGTACCATGAAGTTCCAGAATTGGGGGAGTCTTTAGTCTCTAGTTTGCCCTATGAGAATAGAGTATTGACAGGAGAGACAGGTTCATAGATCTCACCGTGGGTCTACTTAACAATACTCCAGTACCACCATAAGCACCCTATACTTGGAATTAAAATGAATCTAGAATAGAAAGAAACCAAAAGCCTTCTAGTTTTCCCACTTTGTTTTTTCCTAATAGCCTTCATGGGTCATCTTAGCTTGGGCATGTCCTCGTCAAAACAGACATTCAATATACAGGTACATTCTCTGAAGTTACCATTACATTTGACTTGTAATCAAAAGGTGAGGAGATAGACAACTTGCCCTTGCCAAATAGATTTGACGCAAGGAATGTTCAAAGAAAATAAATATTGAGAACATGAATGGACAATTAAATGTTAAAATGCGCATGTGGACTGATGCTGAGTTCATTGAGTGTTGATAGATCAAAATAGCCACAGTATCGGGGCTTCTGAAGTTGGACAGCATCATACAGGGAGATAACAGGCTATAGTTTAGCAGCAGCTGTTGGGTTTTGGATTTACCCATGGACAACAAAGATACAGACATATCAATAGTACATGAAGAAGCCCCCACCCTTCAGGATGCAAAATATTCAAACTGATTTCTATTCACTGGGTAAATAAAACATGTTTCAATTGCACATGTGCTGAATGTTTCAATGCCCTTTATAGTGGTTAAGATGCAAAGTGCATATTTAACATAAAGTAGTAAGCTAGGATATACTACAGTGTGAATACAGCTCTTAACTTCCCGAGTGATTCCTTCAAAACTGCTCTCTTTTCACACCAAATGACATAAAAGAAATGATCATATTCACAGAACAGAAGAAACACCAGTTAACAAAAACCACAGAAACAGGAAGGGATATACAGGAACATTGCCTTCATACTGTGAGTATGAGAGCGAACATGCTGTTGCTTTATTCATACAGCATCAGCCGGCACTGAATGAAATAAAGGTCAATTTGTGTGTTGCTGTGAATCCTTTGTATGTGAGATTATTGCATAGTTTGGAATTCTTAACATTGCTAATAATTTTACACTGAAAAAAACAACACATCTCTTTTTCTGGTCTATAGTGCTTCACTCCTAAAGGTGGTCCCGCATGACAATATATAAATTCACTTTTCCAAGCGGGACTGGGGTCAATTCCCTTTCAATCTTCTCAATTCAAAGCATACACTAAAATAGGCTCAATAATTCCTTACAGATTGTTTAAAAAACCTTTTTATGGTGAAAGATTTGCACGGTTTGAATTTGGAAGAAAATCTACTTTCTGAGTTGAATGGATTTGAAGTGAACTGACCCCAACCCTAGTTAATCCCTATATTGTATTCTCCAGTCAACGTAGACTTTGGCTGCTGTGCACAAACATTTGCATTTCAGTCCCAAACAAAAGCTAATTTGAGCCATTGAGTTTCTCATTGAAACCAACGGCTCCACACCACCACCCAGCTATCAGGTATGGGTAAAATAAAGGAAACACCAGCATAAAGACCTATCTCAGTCTTAGTGGCTCTGTACTTATTGATTTTGAATGATTGTCTGGGCAGCTCATCTTGATCTTTGATGACAGTCTTAGATGTTTTATTATCTCGCAAAAATGTTCAGATCAGACCTTATATGTGGTTGGGAAGAGACTCATTAATGGATGAAGTTATTGCAGTGCTTCTACTGGCATTTTTTGTTACAGTGGTGGGGAGGGAACCTGGTGTATAATTACTGATATCCCCCACTGCATACATACACTATCCCAGGCTACTGACATAGCCGACCTGCAAACTTCCTCTAGCAAGCTGGTTAGTGAGACAGTATTGTGCATGAGCGGCATTTAAACTCAACTCAGTGGACATTTGTAACAACACAAAGCAAACAAAGTGAGAGAAATCATTGAGGTTACATCAAGAGTGCGTTAAATAACTTGGCAACAGCTGCATCTAGTTACTTTACGCTCTGACTGGTCCTGCTGTTTTGTGTCTGCGGCTAAATCCCAGTGCACTCTGAACAAAAATGCTTCAGCCAAAAGTAAGCCAAGTGCATGAAGGTACTGGACTTTGGGTACTGGGATTTATACAGTTTAAGCGAATATATTGATGCTTCCCTCATTTTGCTTTCTCATTGTAGAGTAACAGAGAGAGAGAGACTGTTACGCTCTTCAACCCACTGGGTGACCACTTATGCCTTCTTGATAAGAGCATTGCCGTCCTGTAAGACGTCACCCTCAATAAGAAAAGACCCTGGGGTGCTCTTTAGCACAGCAGGCCAAAGCACACACCATGTACTTTAGTGATGCATGCCACCCTTTCTCTCACATCATTCTTATCTCTCTCGCTCTCTCTCTCTCTCTCTCTCTCTCTCTCTCTCTCTCTCTCTCTCTCTCTCTACTGTATAATATTAGATAGAACTGACACAGCAAAAATAAATAAATAAATAATTAAAAAAGGAAAGAAATGTAAGGGATGAAGATCGTCATTGATACTAGTTGTGATTAGAATTTGCCTAGCCCTGTTAAGGATAATTGCTTTCATCCCATGCCAGAAGAAGCACTGCAGAGTAGAGCAGAACCACCAGAACCCTTCACTATGGACATACTTTATATTGGTGTTTCCTTTATTTTGATTATACCTTGTACATATTTGACTTTGTTTGGAAAGTAATGTACTGTACACAAACCCCCAGCACTCAACAAATACATCTAACAGCTGCAATTGTTACCAGAATATGTGTCAAAATTATGCTATCTTGTGTTGGATGTGGTCCCTTATAACACCCTTAAAGTAGATCACCTGACTTGAATGAGCAACTTGTTCCCCTATGGCCAGCACAGAGTCATGACATGGGTCCCATTCAGTCACCAGAGAGTGGCAGCTCACCTATTTGGCATAGAGCTCATGTTCAAATAGGAGCCATGACCAAAACTGCATTTTAAATGTCTATCTGTAAACTAACTAAAACTACAATAACGCCATAAAATAAAAAATTAAATAATATAGTAGGAAAATAAATATCATTCCAACAAGGCTTTTAAATAGTCATTCTCAATCTTGACACTGGAAGCCAGTGTGTATGAAGGAAACCCTCTATGTCATGTTATTCACCTCAGAGAATGATGATCATCAGTCCAAGAAGATGGCTGCTCTCAATCTCAATGGTGAACTCGCTAATCAGCCACACACACGACTGCTTCACACTCAATTAAGAACATGGATACAGATTCCACCAAACATGGTCCCACGTATACTGTAGAGCTCAACAGTCGTATGCATTAAGAGTGTCTGGAGACAAGATACGCAAAATGGACTTTTCTGATAGAAAGACTTGGCCATGTCCTGGACCATCCTTACGTGGAGGACGGTGAATCGAAACGCATTTCAGTTGAGGATCATGGCTTGATCTGCCATCAGAAAAACAAATATAAGTGCTATAGCTCTACACTATTTTGGTATTTCATGAATAGCATTCAGGGCAGTTTGAAGTTTTTTGGTCAGTTTAAGGTAACCTCTCAAAGGTTATCATGAAACCTCTACAGACCCCTCTCCTTATGAGCGCTCTCTTTTAGAGGGCTAGCTATGGCTGTCTCAGATAACTTAGTATACAGTACATTAAAGTATTATGTTAGTGTCAGAAAATAGATACGAAACTCATTTCCACAGCTCATGCTCACAATTTGATTGGTCTCATCACTGAAATATTAGATACGTCTAGCAATAATTTTCCATTCCTATCAATGAACTAACAATCCAACCGCTGATCCCTAGTAACGGACAAATGTCTGCATTATTATATCATGTTTTTGTCTTTTAAAGTATGGACCACTTGTGCTCTAGAGGTGCGAACCACTATGGCTGTTTTGTGCTTGGCATCAAAAGACCTCTTAAGGATTCATCTCTGTTGGAGGAGGTGAAGAGGACCATGTTGCACAGATGCAACAGCCACAAGTTCAACACTAACTGTGAGTGAATGCGTTTGAAAATAGTCGATGGAAGGGGGTCCTCTCAAGCCTAAAGTGTAGGATATACAATATAACAACAATCAAACTCTGATATCAACTTGGAACTCTATGGGCATTCCCTAGAGGTGCATATTTCTGTAACTTCCAGTCTAGTGGAGGAATGGATTTTGTCACCCCTAGGGAATAGAGGAGCTTTTTCATGATTCTGAGGAGTGTGTGGAGTTTCTGAATCTGAGTGGAAGTTAGGAGCTGTCACTGGCCGAGCGCTTCTTGCCAAAATGACTGGCAGAGTCTCTGTTTCGCAGATTAGGCTGGATCTTGTACATGTGGGGACCCATGGACCAGCGCCAGCTCCCACGGCCCTCGACTCCAGTTGGAACGGCAGCAGCTGCAGCCACAGCGGTGGATGGGCAGGGCTTGTTCTGCAGCAGCTGAATAAGCATGGTCATCTCTGGGCCGAGCCGCGACACCATGCTGGTCCTAACGCGGTCCACCGTGTCCTCATCACAGTCCATCAGGCTCTGTAGCAGCTTACCATAGAACCTAAAACAACACAACAAAGCATCATTAAATGTTGTTTTAGGAGCTCAAAGTCTAACAGGACATTTTCAGCTGGACAGCAACAGATTTTGGCCACGCTATTGTGAAAGACGCCACTTTGTAAAGAGCCACAGATTGTTGCACCCCCTAGTGGTTCAAATCTCTCTTTGGTATTTTGATGTACTTGCATACTTTCTATATAGCCTGATGTCATGGATGTGGGAGTTGTCACTACTAAGCCTTGCGCTCCACCCTCCTCTCCCTTTGTGCCAACTGGCAAACTGCACTGCTACATGTATTATAATGGCAGAGGGAAGGAGAACATCCAAACTTTACATTCACTCACACTTTAAAGGGTAATTTAAAGTTCTGTTGTTTTGTTTTGTTTTCATGTGACAGTCAGAAGGTTCTTTGGCTTCAAAGCAGTGGATGAAACTGGAATACATGGTTTGGTTTCCTCGTAATCACAACATAGAAATCAATACCAATTTGGCCCTTCCTTATGCCAAACGAATCAGGATAATAGGGGCATCTACAGAATGTCCATATATATTTGTCAAATCGACACTTTGTGTCATTTCTGAGGATGATTTTGCCAAATACATGACTAAGACTCTCATTCATTTAAAATTAACAGCGGCTACATTTCACTGATGTGTGAGTGGCCATTACCGGAGAACCAAACTATGCATTCCAGATTCAGATTGTCAGAGTACTCTTTGGTCAAAGAGCCAATTGAACATAACAAGGTTTATTGTTTAAGCCACTTGCAATATTTGGGATTCAAACATTTCTGCTACTGTACTGAGAATACTGATTACCTTCTCTTTAATGTGCATAAGCCTATTTGTATATTGAAGTAATAGTAGGAGAGCTCACCTATTGGGGAAGTGACTTGGTAGCTGTGCCACTTCGCCAATAGCATCTGGATTAGATCGGGCGACAGTGCAGATATCCAGCTTGCTGTAACACTCCTCTTGGACTTCGGATATCATTCTTTGGAAGGTGGAGCAGCGGCGGATGGTGGGGAATGCCTTCGAGGTGATGCCATTGGCAATGCACTTAAGGCTCTCCTTCACAAATGCTTTACCCTGTAGGAAAAAAATTTGCATTTCCTAACACGTTCTTGCCCAAAACAATTACCCCGGTATAAGCTTACTCAGTTTATATACACATAGAAACATAGAAAATAACATATGTGATCTTTGCAAGACGACTTAAAGAATAACTATACCTGAGTGTCAAATTTAGCAGCACTGTATAGGAAGGACTTGCAGATGTCATGCATGCCATCTGTGTCACAAGTTGAGTTTTCCAGGCAGGCGAAGGCTCCACAGCCAACTTGGAGGGCACCGTTGAGACAGCGTGCCACATCTGCTGTGGGCACAGAGAATGAAGCATCAGCAGGGGAGCCAACAGCGGGTTCACTGGGAATCACTGGACACTCACTGAGCTCATTACACAAGTGTTGCCAGGGCTGCAGCTCAAAAATGAGCCCATCAAAAGAGAATTTTCATACTTTGGTGATTCACTAAAGACATACAGTCACTTGGGGCAGATAGTGACTTGACTGGAGATTGGACACCTTACAACTTTGGAAGTCTGGGACACTATTTGGCATTACTGCACTTTTCTCTTGGCAAGGACCTACAGTATATTTCACTGTTTGGCTCTTTTCAGCAGAACTTGGATGAATAGCACCAAAAATACCAAAGTATTTCCTGAAAATTGATGCATGTACACACACACAAACATACACATGTACAATGGCACACACAGACTGGCACCGGACTCCTTGTCTTCAAAACTGTTGCACACAACAAGACATAATTGTTGTAATTGTCATAATTGTCAAATGCTGAATTTGAAGGCACTGCATACAACCACCTACAATATTCTTCACCATGAGCTAAGCACACTTCACAATCCAGTGAAATGTCCAGAATTGCTCCATTGCCCAGCAACATAAAGCAATATACATTTGGAAAATGCTGCCATATTCATCACAGTGGCATCAGATGACTAGAATGGTTATTAGGCTGATTACCCCACTAGTAACCCTGATCCCCTCCCTCCCTCACACACACACACACACACACACACACACACACACACACACACACTCAGACACACACTTGTATCTTTGTAAAACCTGAAAGAGCTACACTGCAACAACATTCATGCCATTCTGCCAAAAACTGATCTTGGCCATAAGGGATACAGCTCCAATTTTATACCGAGGGAGAGCTTTAAACATAATCTGTAAATCAATGTATCCCGATAGTTGGCTTCCCTTATTCTCCATCCAAGAATGCACTGTGATGGCAACAGGCCTAAGTCAAAAATCCTTTGTAATAACCATTAAGAAATGTCACCGAGGAGTCTAAGCCTACTTGGCAGACTTCAGATCTGGGGCCCCATGTTGACCTGCGCAACAAGATAAAGACTGGCTAACATCAGGGGCGAGAGATATTTCTCAGAATGCTGAGATTGGGCTGCAAATCTTTGTTATGATGATGAAGCAATTCTTGCAGAAGAAGGGATCAGCATCCCTATCACCCAGTAGCTTCTGTCTCTGTGGCGTACCTTTTTGTCAAAAAGGAAAAGTCAACATGGGGCCCCACATTTGAATTGTGCCAAGTAGGCTTACGCTTGTTCAATGACATTTCTTATGGTTACTACAAAGGATTTGACTCAGGCCTGATGCCATCACAGTGGAGTCTTGGATGGAGAAGGAAAGTCAACTATTTGGATACACTGATTAATGGGGTTGCATTTTTTTTTCTTGTCCAAAAGACACAGCCCCACTGACAAAAGGTACAACAGTGTATCTTTTTTTCTGACAGTGTGATGGGGGGTGGTGACAAAAGGTACAACGGTGCACCTTTTTTTAACAGTGTACTTGTAGGCGACACAGGAAGGCGATTGGAGCTTTTGTGCCCACTGAAGCCCCGAGAGAGAAGTCCACTACAGAAAGCAGGGCTGAACAGTGGGACCTATGCAGCAGCCAAGGCACGAGAGAGAAAGAGCCCGTCCAGCATGACACAGCCTGCGCTCTCAGGTGTCAGCACCAAGCTCCGTGCTCATCTGTTGCCGGCAGGACACCGGCAAAACCACAGCGCTAATCCCGCAGCCTGCTCCGCGGATCAAGGCGTTCGTTTAGAAAGAAAAGGCTGCATAGGCCAAAAAAAAAAAATAATAAAAAAATAAAATCTCCATAGAGTAAGCATGCAAGGTAAGGCTGCACATTGTATAAATCGTGTGTAACAAGCAAGCAGTGCACTCTGAGAGATAGAGATGGAAGCATGTTACTTACAAGGGCTATTGGCAGAAAAGCGTGCTCTCCTGGGCGAATAGGACTCGTTCTGATCCAGTTCATATGCAGATGCGCTCAGCACCATCAGGAGAAAAAGTCCGGTCCTCAAAGGCATCGTCCCCTCAACACAGATAATAGAACTAAATGTAAAGAAACGCCTCCTGGTTGGTTGATAATTCATAAGAATAGCGCTCCAAAGCTTCTGTAATAGGACCGTAATAGGATCAATGTAGGCTATCACAAGTAGGCTACCATCTACCCAACGCTGCAATTTCTCTACATTGGACTCTACACTATCCTTTTGACTTGCATGACAGATAGCACCGATGTCAAGTCTGCATGGGTTTATATGGAAGCGCTGAACATTACGAGTCCCTCGTTTGGACCAATCAGAGCGCAGTATTCAAGACCGTGGGCTACGTCTTCCACTACTAATTGATAAAATCATCAGTAGGCAACATTGTCGATCCTGGAGATCAACAACGAGGTCTTGGGCACTATTTTTGTAATGACAAATCACAAAACCAAACCCAGTATAATATTCCTATAATAATTCTATAGGGAGTTATATCTCTTGGTATTACTATAGGATTCCCTATGGGATATATGCAGTACATTACATATCGGATATTTCCATAACACATATTTTTGTTACATATACTGAGTTTCCAAGGACCTCCTTCCTGATATTGAGTTGCAGCTCCTTTTGCACCAAATCTTTCAGCCTGTCTCTTCAGCTTCAGTTACACCTCCCTCATGACTGAAGTGGATTCAATAGGTGAAATCAGCAAAAAAGGATCATAACTTTCACCTGGATTCAACTGATCTGTGTATTTCACTCAAGCAGCAGGCTGTTCCAGTATTTTGGTGCACTGTGTATATTCCCTCTACTGAGCTTCACCAAGCATGAGGTGATCTGATGCAAAACTAATATGTCAATAGTGATGAGCTTTGCAATAAGGGTTATACCTCTGATATATGTGATATATGATATAAATTGTTTTTGCTTTTTTCTACTTTGAGTTTATATGTTGAAATAGTAGGTCTTATGCCGGCTCGGATAACCAAGAGTAACATAATCAGGGTTTACACCTGTCGAATGCATATATTCTTTCTGTTTCTTACTGTCCAATACACCAGCCTCCTATTCTGTGTTGCTTTATAATAGGCCAGCTGACTGACAGACCATGCTTTCATTAATAATACATCAACACATGAAAAGCAATTGGGTTGAGCTCATATCCGCACTAATAGACCAATGTGTATTTTACCAACCTGTATTTTAGTCAAATGTGGTACGCACTTGGTCGTACTTAAATGGCTTTGTCTAAATATCAACTCAGAATATTCAAATGATATGTCTTTTATCACTCTGGCATTTTGCTGAACCATGCTTAATAATGAGACCATTGTTGCTTTAGGTGGGGGAATCTACTTAACGCTGAGATAAACTACCTGCGTTATTGACATAAAGTGTGTAATGTGTGGATAATGACTGCTGTTGACGTTATGCTCTATTCTCTATTTCCCAAGACTGTGAAATGTTGGCGCAGAGTCAAACTACTTGCAGCTGCACGTGCCGGGGTGCAGAGGGTGATGTGTGGGACTCTAACGATGTAAGTCATCATTTGTCATGGAGGCCTCACGCCTCTTCACTCAGTGCAACGCTCAGCCATTACACACATCATCGACTCACTAGAAAAGGAAGCTGTATTGTCCTAATAATAGGAGTGAGGAACGGCAGTAAATCATTAAGCGTAAAGCAATTATCTGTAAAAGGCTTTCTTTGACTTATTAAGATTTGCAGCAGATAATTCCGTAAATAGACTTCCTTCCCTGAACTAGTTTTTTAATGTTCTGAAATCAAACACTACTCGACCAAGTAAACAGTACTCAGAGGCTGCTGCTGCTTCATGCCTTTCCACTTGTTTTCAGAGATACAGGTCAGTACAGGTGTCCTTGAGTGCTAAGCTCAAACCATCACATCAGCTAAGAAAACAGTTCTTCTGTTTGCCCAGCATGTTCTGTCAAACGACTCGCTCTCTCCTCTGGTATGTCAAAGAGCAGCGACTGCCGTTTTTATGTCTCTCCGCTCTGTTCTGATAGTCTTTGGCAATCGTTATGCTGTAGCCCTAATTTCTCGCAGAGCATTGTCAGGAGTTGGGCATGATGTCAAGCTGCTGGCATCTTATCTTCGTTGGGTAATCCAAACATGGCAATACAGTCTCTGGGCCCGTGCCAGCTGCCTCAATAGCCTTTGTAATGGTAAGATGATATGAATATAACAGCTTAATGAATGAGCCGTCAACTATTATCAAAGTCCCAGTCCTTAGCACTTGTTATTCCAGTGGTGTTGGATAATTCAATCAATTCAAATTCAACATGAACTCTGAGTCCAAAGCCATGAGTCTATGTGTGATTTCATTAAGACGCTGAAATGTAGCTGTTTCATTGGCAATGAATTAGAAACATACTTTGTAGATGCATTCACTGATTGTTTGATCTTTAAAATGAGCTTTATTTCATTGCAGTGCTAAGAACTGACATCTAATTCACTGCTTCAGGATTTGTCTATTGATGGCACCAGTGAGGGAGTGTTGGTTTTCTTGTTTCTATAGCTTTGGAGAAACTTGTTCATGTCCACAAGTCCAGACTGAACTGTCCGAGTTTCGACTTTTATCATCCCTTTGTTGCACAGAAAGGGAGTGCACCGAGTCATGACTGGTTCTCCACCCCTTGAAATTAGGTATGGAAAACAATACGTCAAAGACTAACATACTTGGTTATTGGTTATGTCAGCATTCCTAAGAATTTCAAGAAAACAATGTGAACAATGTATGATTTGAGGCAGATGTAGCTGGCATTCATGCTTTCCATGAATATGAAGCTGCTTTTGCATTTATTGCTTTCCTATGGTTCTCCATCACATGGCGGGGGTGCAGTGTGTCTCAGCTGAAACTGAAGATGTGAGTTGAGAGTTTATTCATGAGCCTGGAAGTCAGTCAGTCTCGTCCTTGTTAGCACGTCACTGCAGACTCTTCCTTTGGGAATGTAGCCATACCGCAAACACATCTGAGAAGACCATTTCTGTGTCCTTTGGGTAAAGGATAATGAATTCCTTTGTCAAGTTGAAGAAGGTGCTTCACCTTGTTTTCAGAATAAAACAGGCAACACTGGCATGGTGCTGGAGATAGAGGGCAGAGTTCACTGAAAGGACAAATCTGCTCCGGAGAATGGACATATAACGGCCTACTGCAACGTGAGCGTTTTGCATTCATTTACATTGAGGAGGTTGAACTGATTCTCTGATTACAGCTCACTTTGCATCTAAGTTGAATTTTGCCCCGAGCTCATTACTGATTGCCAGGGTGCAAATTCCCTTACAATTATAAGATTATAAGATTGCTCATTATGAGAGAATATTGGCAAGAGATTTGATATTGGGATTTAGTCTCACAAATGGGAGTTTTATCTCTTAGCAGGCACACCTGAGTCTCACATATTGCTAATGTCTACACTCATCTTTTAACTCGTTTATATTTCCATCTTCTTGCAGAGCTACACAGGCGTCAGTGCAGGCGTCTGTCTTTACAAATCTGTCTCCACAGCTTGTGAGATGCCACCTGAAGGACATTGCTAGTCTACCTGTGTCCACAAGAGGGACTTTTGTCAGATGTGACCGACATGAAGTATTAAAGCCACACTTCTAAACACACTGGTGTGTCTGAGGTCAGGGGGGCCATGCTCCCCCTAAAACAACCAAAACAACCTTATTTCTAGTGAGTTTTGAGAGGAGGATGACGATGAATTTTAAAAAGATGCAAAGCAGAATTATTATTACAGCCAAGTGAGCCAAATGTAAGATCAATCGATGTGCTTTAATACATTTTTGTCATTATTGTGGTTATTGGATGCGTTGTATTAGCTTAAGGGACAGTATATGTTAATGGAAGGTAGTTTGGATAGTGCATGTTGTTTGCTGGTGGTAGATGCTTGTGCCGTTCACATGAGAATAACACTTTCTGAGGATATGTTTTCTCTGTGATATAGTCAGGAGGTGTGGCACTTCTGTGGACAGCAGCTCTGTACAGTGATGGCAGATAGCAGCAGGATCTCTCCATGAGATACAACTCTGCCATCAGCAGTCGGATAACTGAGAGAGGCTCCAGAGTATAGGGATATCCATTTGAGTTGGTTTCAGTGTCACTTTCCAGACCTCAAGCTTCAGGCTGCAGCCAGAGAGAAAAAAAAACATTCTGCTATGTTCCCAAGCCAGCTTGCATAGTCATACAGTCATATCTATTTTCCACATTCTGAAATAAATACACAGCCATCTATAAAGCTCTTACGACTTTGAGTAATTTGATTAATTGTATTGGCAAATAAAATCTGTTAACAACCTTTTAAAATCACTTTCTTAAATTGAATTATCCAGCATGCGTGTCCAATTATAGGAACCACAGGCATTATTTACATTGTTAGAGGAAATAATTGTCCAAGCTGAGATCTGTTTTTTGTGGGTGAGCTGAACAGCTTAACCCAGTCAGTAATGTAAGTGGCATTTAAAATACCACTGAAAAATGTTGGAATCAGCAGACACAACTGTACATAGAGCTTTCATTTTGTTGGAGCCTTGCACAATTCACAGATAAATTATTATTTTGAGTTAGAAAATATTGAAAAATCACATCACCAGAATACCTTGTGACACACTCAGTGCCTAACTTGTACCAGGTAGGCCTACAGCCTCAGTCATAAAAGGTGCAATGTTTCATTTTTTTTTCCTGAGTGTAAAGTTAAATACTTCCTCAGGAATATCCTGATGGATGGTATTTTTCCTCAAACAGATGTCTGCATCTCTTAAACATAACGTAAGAACTCAGGGGATATGCATTCCTGAATGTGTATCCAACAAGAGTAGCATAGCGGGGTTATACATCTGGAGGTTGGAATGAAAACATACTGCACAGCTCTGGAGCCGGATGCATTATGGCCAAAACATTAGATACAAACTTATTATAGCCTATAATAGCATATGTTTGACTTAGTTCTCATGTTTTCAAAGCACTGACGACAGAGGAGTGCTATATCATGTAGTGCGCTGGACTGTGAAAGAGGCAGGATTTCAAAGAATGTGGAATCACCATATTTGAAGAATATGGATTGCAAATTATGGAAATAGAACAATAAATAGTTTCTATCAGTACAGTGCAAGTGTAACATTCTTGTAATCTTGCTCTAGTGGTGTGGTAAAGGATGCAGAGACATTTTTCTCTAAACAAACTGATTTCAGCTGCAAAGACAGTATGAAATACTCTTACACCTATTGCTATGTTCATTTCAACATAAGAAGTGCTATTGCTGTACAACTGCTGAAGCTTATTGTGTCACTGACTCTAAGGACAAACAGACATCCAGTTTCGTGGAATTATACATGCTTGTAAAGGTTGATGTAAATATATAGTAGGTCTTCACTCCACTGACAGAACATTTTCAGTCTTGCTTGGGCTACTCAGTGGATGTTCTCAACCTTGTGGAAATAGTGTGCAGATCAAACCTTAAAGATACAATGCACATTTATTTCACCATTTAAATTTTGGGGATATTCACATTTGTTCTGGAAGAGTTTGTCTTGTAGATGGAACAAATATGCTGATCATTTTTTATAATTTTTAGCTCATCATAACTCATAATATAGGTCTGTTTTAATGTTTTTGCAGTGTTTACACTGCAGTAAAACACTAAACACTACAAAAATACATGTATAAAAAACGTACAGAGTATAAAAGTCATGTCAACCTGTCATACTGAGTTGCTGTCAGTTTTATTAAAAGTGTAGACAATAAATTACATTGAAAAATCCACTGTATTCAAATCATTAAGTAATAATCAATAAGTGGGGTGGCAGTCTTTCAACAGGGGACCTTACTGCAATTTAGGCCGGGGCTTTAAAACTACAATCCTAAATCCAAAATCTTAAGTAAATTGGCTGAAATGCCAAGATGACAGATGTCGCTATCTGGCATTGACACATTTTGTAACCAGTTTTACAGGCAAGATTTGCTGTTTAAGTATGAGGGAATAATGTTTTCCGATCCTTGATACTGAGCACTGAAGCGTTTTACACGGATCTATGATGTTTGTTCTTGGTGAGTTTCCTTTCCCAGAGTTCTTGAGCTCTCTCATCATTGGCCAGCGGAGCACCCATGGTTTCAATATGTCTTCTTCTTGTAGCATTAGGGTGACGTAGTGAGAAGGGAGACGGCCCTTCAACTTGAAGGCCCGTGTTCATCCACGCTGCTGAAGTGTCCTTGAGCAAGACACTGAATCTCAGCTCCCAGCTCCATGGGTGCTGCTCTGTAGCTGATCCTGACCTTTGACCCCCCTGTGGGGCAAGTGAAAAGACAAACTTCTCCTTCGGGAATGAGGGGAATACCACAAAAAAGTGTCGCTCACCCTCTGCTGACTTTGGGAGGCCAAATCATCTTACAAAGAGAAAAAAGAAGTGTGCTTTTGATGCTATGTCTGCTTGTTATGTGGTGCCTTGCTGCAGCTTCCTGCAGGCAGCTGAACCTGATTGGAAACATTTTTATTTTTGATGAGAATGCATTTGAAGTGAGATGGTAAAAATAAGTTTTGTCTTATTGCGTGAGCCATGCAGTTGGAGATGCATTTGAAGTGCATTAATTTATCAGGCCCACACTATTCCCCAAAGGGCACAGCACTTCACAAAGCTCTGTGAATGACTGTGACTGTGCAATATCATTCCCAGAGCGTTCCAGGCTCCATCCTCCCTGATAATACAGGGTAAAGGGGCACTAACTGAAACTTGGTTTAAATATTTATGTAATACAATTATCAAAATACAGGTTAAACATTAAGATTGCTCAGACATGGTGTCTGTTTTACAGTCAGCCTGCAGCCAGTTCATGAAACCTTTCACATTTTGTTCCAAACACTCAATGTTATGTAGGTCTTTCCCGGGAAAAATCCTTTGGCGCACAGGAAGTGATGCGCTTTATGTTTCCAGCAGCAGTAACAGTGGTTTGTTTGCAATAACCAGAAGAAGAACTGGATAGTTAGCATGAGTAGCAATAGCCATCATGGCTGAACAGACAAAGAAAAGAGCGCCACCTACAGAAACTCAAACTGCATCAACAGAAAGTCCAAGGAGCCCACTGTTTGACTGAAACGTGATCTCTGGGAAGTACAGTGCAGAAACACCACAGCTTATTAAGATGTCCAAATATAAAACAAGAAAACAAGAATAGCCCATTGAGATTTACCACTTTAACAATAATCTATTCGTCATGTCAAAGTTTTCAAATGAAATGTCACGGTACCTCAGTTCAACATTAAATGCTAGTGGTTCAAATCAATTCGAGTTTTTGAAATGCCACAAAATCTGGAATCTGTTGCAACCAAAATGATTTTCTGAAGAGTAGCAGAGTATTGTGCTTACAGCATGTATTCAAGTGCCAAAATTACACAATGGATAAGGATTTATAATGACTATCTACTTTTTATATGATTTTGATTGTATTTTTTGCTAATGTGCAGTGTTTGTAACTTGTAGGTTTGACATTGATGCTGCTTTCATGTCTCTCTTTGAAAGCTTTCTGACCTGAAACTACCTGGTTAAATAAAGGCATGAAGGTGCAAAACCTAAAATAAACGTCATCAGATGATTTTATTCCAATTTTGGATTTTAGAGAACACAAGTTGTCATCACATCCCACCTTCCAGACACACGCTTGCATACACGCTGATGCATGCACACGCACACACACACGCCAACCAAAAACACATTGCCTGTACCTTAGGAGTCAGTCTGTATGCAGGCAGTAGTACCTAGGCTCTGCTCCCCTTCACCCAGCCATCTGGTTTCAGTTCAGACCCATCTGGATCTGTCTCCAGCCCAGGCATCTCAGGAATACATTTTGGAGTGGTGCCCACATCCGTTCACACAGACAAGTGTTTTCAATTACTCAACTTTAAATGTCTCTAAAACCCAAGTGATTGGGCTTTTTTTAGGCGGCAGTGGTGGTAAACACTACTTTAAAAGAGCGGCTTCAAAGGGAGAAGGCCGACCAATACATAAGACACAGACCGACTTACACCTTGATGACTCGGAGTAAACACACAGAAATAGTATCTCACCGCCTGGCCCGGCAAACCAAAGCACAGCCACAGCTCATGTACTCTTCACTATATATAGATCATAATGCATATTTGTTTGCTGATTTAAATATGCTGGGTGAGCTACCGCAAATATCCTTTCAGCCAATCTGAATCAACTAAAGAGCTGAAAAATGAGAACCATGCAAGGAGCTCATCTTATATTATAACTGACAGGACTATTCCACAAGTTCCCACACCAAACAGAATGAGTGAGCTTGATGTTTGGTTGAGGTTTGTATCATGAAAAACAGAAGAAATTCATATGGGCCCTATGTTCACATTAATGCATACTGATGCATTTCTGGCGTATAACACATTATAATAATCTTAAATCATGGTCATTGCTCTTGCCAACTGTAATCCACCGCATTAATAAAAAAAAATTTGAAATTGGATTAAGGATATTTTTGATATTTCTCGTGATTACTCTTGTGATTTCAATTATTTTGAAACATTTTCCTAGGAAAAAATGTTTTGTGGTATTTCTGTTTTGATAGACAGTGAACAGTGAAGAGAGGATGGAGGAATGGAAAATAAGATGACGTGCAGCAAAGGTCAAGTTTGGATCCACAACTGTGTGATGTGTGTATGAAACTTAACCAGCTGAGTCACATATTTCACTTTGATATTCTATCTCTAATAGAGAATTTTTTCCATTTTTAGACAGGTAGGTGCTTTCGTAAGGGAGAAGATGTGTGCGTGCGTGTGTGTGTGTGTGTGTGTGTGCGTGTGTGTGTGTGTGTGCGTGTGTGAATGTGTGCACATCACTTTCTCACACATTAAAGGTAATGTCCTTTTTCCATCCTAATGAATTCTGCTGTGTCAGAGTGATGCCTGTACCTGAATCTATTTTAGGTTGTGACCAACAGCTCATTTTAATGACTTCTATGACTAAACCAGTGGAGACCTTCCTCAAGATGCCCATGGGCATGTATCCGCACAGCCACAGTATTTCACATGGGCGTGTGATAAGGCCTATACATTGTCACAGGCAGTGGCAGTTAATCCAAAAGAAATACTGCCCCTTTTTTCAATTTGCATGCTAATACCATTCCTGATTTAATCTGATACGAGCTGCACAGTGGTAGCAACTCATAGAAGTTCCCCATCAGGCATCCAGTCCCCATCTATCACGTCTATCCTGCATTAGTGCTGCACCAGTCCACTGCATCCTATTCTTTGTCAAATACTGTAACGTAGAACCATCTAGTTATATTATGATACAAAATACTGGGTCTCTCAATGGACAAAAAAGTGAAAGTGAAAAGTAAATTGAATTTGAATTCCAAATAATTTGTCTCCAGCAAGGAAGCTACAGGGCAGAAAGCACTTTCTCTACTGCAGCAAGCTTCTTCTTTTATAATGTGTACATCTCAGTTTGAACCTTGTCTGCATGAATGTGGGAGGTTAAGGTGTGGGACGTTCTGGTTGCAGTCCCCTCTCTGTGATTAAATGGTTTTCAATTAAGAAGCATTACATTGGTAGAAATTAGCTAATTTAATGCATAATTCCCTAACCTCAGTTCTTAGTGCAGTTCTTGATGTCTACCAGTGTTATATGGATGTAAACTAATGCACATGTAACAACAGTAATACAGTCAGTCACACTCTGTAGGGATCAGATCCACAGACTCACACTTGGGGACAGCGGTAGCCTAAAGATTGGAGAGTCAAGCTTGTGGAGGGAAAGTCACAGTACCAGGAAACTAAAAAAGTGAGTACTGCTGTCTCCCCCTTGATAGCTAGTGCCTATGTGCTCTTGAGCAAGGCTCCTAACCCCCAGCTTCTACTGTGGAGTGAAGTTGCTCAATAGTCA
Source organism: Centroberyx gerrardi (assembly GCF_048128805.1). NCBI lineage: Eukaryota > Metazoa > Chordata > Actinopteri > Beryciformes > Berycidae > Centroberyx > Centroberyx gerrardi. The sequence continues at coordinate 11,393,121 of NC_136004.1, forward strand.
ACAGCGGAGGACGCTGTACTGAGGCTGTGCCCACATGTGAATGTGTGCAAATTTGTGCAAATTTGTGAGTGTGTTGGCAGTGAATTGCTGAAAAAGTAAATAAAGGCTTGAAAATCCCCATATACACCAACATGCCATAATTCTCACCATTAGACTAATTCCCATGTTGTTAAATGTTTTTTATGTAGAGTTTTTTCTTCTAATGGCCAGAACTGAGCAGAGCTTGAATTCTGGAGAATCGTTGTGGTTTTGATTTATGATGCTGGAGTGTTTCTCAATGGTCTAGTGGCATTCGCCACATCTATGCATAATCCCTAATCAGGGCTATGTACATAGCACTCCATCACGAGCCCTTCAACATCGCTCAGAGAATGTTGGCTTGGTAATTGAATTTGAGCATTTCTTATGATGGGAACACAAGCCAGATGCTGGGATGTTTATGGAGTTGTTGCTTTGTGGGCAGCACTATACACAACCTCTGCCTCTCACTGCAGCCAGATTTTCCATGCCCACTACATCCTTTTGGTCAAAAACATCTCATGTAATGTATAGTAATGAAATCGCCCTTAGCGGTGGTATGCCTCATGTACATTCATTACTGCACTTTGTCACATGCTGGTAAAGCAAACATGATCGGTTATTGTTCTTGCTCAATTTTGTATGTAGTTCCCTTTAGTATACAGTATTGAAATAAGGGTTGGTAAACTGTAAAATGGAAAAATCAGGTATAAGAATTGCTAAGTAGCTCATGCATAACCAACTGGTATGATGTGCAGCACTGTACACTGAGGTGGGTAAATAAATGCCTGGCCAATAAATGCCCTGAATAATGAGAGACACGGAGTCTTTAAAAGGTTGAAAGAGACACATAGCTTGCGGCTGGAGGCGGTGTGGCAGTAATCTTGACCATGCTGTTCTAAAAGGGCCATAGCCATGTGCCCATAAAAAACCCCATCAGACTTTTATTTATAGATGCCAGTGCCTGAACTGATTTAACTACATTTGTGGGGCCCTTATGAATGTCCAATATGCATATATTAGGTATTATTGGAAAGGGCTTCTTCTTATCTTTCATTTGAGCCTACTTACACTTCGCCTTGTTTATCTTCATCTACCAGATATACTCATCTAAAATCATATGCTCTGTCAGGGTTTACTTTGTTTGTTGTTCTATCTATCTATCTATCTATCTATCTATCTATCTATCATAAACAATCTTGTCTTATGCCGTGTTTTACTTTAATACCAACAAACCACAAAAAAATACACGTGCAACCTCTTATTTACCTATCAATCAATTACTATGATGTTATTATCCTCATTTTCATCAAATATAATAGATGAAAATGAGGATAATAACATCTCAAGGATGGGTCCCGTGCCCCTGGAGGTGTTACCGTGACAACCGCAAATTGCACCTCAAGAAATGCCACATAGACCTTAGCAACTGAGAAGCTCTGCTGCTTGATAGACCATCGAGGAAAGATAAAAACCAACAACAGAACTAAACTTTTGCACATACTACTAGCCAAAAAAGAGCTTGACACAAAACACAATCCTGACCCAGGATAGACCGATCCTATGCCCACAGCAACTAAATCTGCAGGTCATGCATCGGTCCCAGCAGCCACCTCTGCTCTCATTTGTTTGTTGTTTGTCTTTGCATTGCATCTTCTTATGTAGCTGAGTTGCTTGAACTAAATGTGTGGGTTTCATTTTCCAAACGCTCAATTAAGACTGATTACATAACTTGTTTTGGATTATGCAGACTGCTTAGGCGAGGAGAATTTGATAGTAACAATGTTGATAATTACAATAGGACAATTATTCACTCACTTGCAACGTAAGCCAATTTTCTACTGAGCCACAGCCATCTAGCCCTGTGCAGCAGTTCAGACAGCCTTGACCTGCCTATACGACGTTGAGCTCGAAGCAAAAAAGGCAAGAAGCATTATTTTGTCTAGATACCAAGCCACAGCCGCAGCAGTTTCATGGCAGACACCCTAACCACACAACCGCTGAGATGGATAATGGAGAGAGCAATGGGATTTGTAGTAAAAGCACTGTGCATCCTCACTGAAATACAGCCTCCATGTCTTCCAGAGCCTCGGCAGCTTGGCCGATCACTGTGAGTGAACGCAGATGGGAGCGATGCCCAGCAGTGGAAAACGGGGAATAAACTAGCTTAATGAAAGCATCATGGCACAGTGAAAAGCCAGTCCAAGCCATCAGTGAGAATGCCCCGGGGGTAGGAAGATGGGCTGGTGTGCGTGCTGGGGGCTGGAAGCCTGCCCAGATCCAGGAGCTCTGTTGGCCCTCTGTGGGCTCATGGCAGTCCTCTCCCTCACCATACAGCCCCTCCTGGGAGCAGGCAGAAAGCTGATATGCCATGTTACAGGTTAGGCCCTGAGGTAAGCACCATATCAGGAAAATTAGATGCTTAGTTGAGAATGGCAGCTGCCCAAGCTCGTCTTTTACAGATGGAGTTGCATCTGCATTCGACGCCCTTGAGAGTGTCAGGGAGGGGAAGGCGCTCTGAAGGCACATGTTTTTCAGGAATCCAGTGCATGTTAGAATAACTTTGTCAGCGTATGTGCACACTGGTTTATCGCTTGACTCTCTGGAGTTGCATGACTTAAGTGTGTCATCAGCTGTTAAGAACAAGTTCAACTCACAGATATATTTCCCAGCTGTTTAAAGTTGCGTGCAATTACAGTCGCAGGATTTTATTTTTATTTTTACTTCAAAGTTAATGCCTCCAAGGGTGTAAGTGTGTGGTGTCACATTAACATATGTATTATTGAGGGAAGCACATGCTTGAGTTGGCAGTTTTACTGTCACCTTTGGTAACACTCAGCTGGGTGCCTCATTTCAAGAGCCACATCTTCCAGTTTGTGTGGATAGAAGGGAAACTTTATGTGAATTGCTTGTAAGTGGGCGGGGCTCCAAATAATAAAAAAGGTATTTTAATTGCTAAACTCGGAAAGCTGCTCGCAACTTTTACAAACACAGCTGACTGTTACACACAACTGATCAGTTTTGGTTGGTCATGTATAAAACCCTTGCATTTCATGATACTTGTGGTTATTGTGGACTAAAATGTAAAGTCAGTGGGTGTGTACACAATGATGGAGCTAACAGTATGTACAAATGTAATAGACCTTTATAGAATTTGACAGAGAAGGTAATGCCTGCTCAGCCTTTATCCAACCAACTCATTACTTTCTCTTCAGTTCACTCATAAACGTTTTGTTAACAGTTATATAATTTCCATTCACAATCCTAGATAAAGATCTTATTCAGTGGAAAAGGAAAAGGATCTCACATCTATTAGTTCCGGTCAAGAGCCTTTTAATTCAGTATACTTGGTTTAAAGTTTTTTCTCCCCTCTTCTCATCGACTTTCATTCCTGTGACTATAAATAAAGTCTGTCAATAGGAGCCATTATTCTCTCTCCACAGGGTGAGAGCAAGCTTCATGATGAAGTTATCTTCTCCAAGGCTCTGGTACACAATGCCACCTATTCACTGCTTGCTGTTCTGTCACTTTGACAGATGTCTATCTCTTCAACTTGCCCCAACATCCATTTACCCTTTGTAAGCACTTTATCTGTGTTTAAAGCTCACCGCTGCATGGCTCAGGTTTAACTTGAATTTAAATCCATAATCTGTATGATATAGATACATACAGTATGTTCCCTGAATGTTGCCAGGAAATACTCCCCCCCCCCCCCCCCCCCCAACAAAACCCCACCATCCCCACACCACCCATACATTAATTCAAAATTCATGCATGCATTGTGATCACTATCAACTCGTTGAGCCCTGTGAAAATTAGATTTCTACTTCACATCAGTGAGGAGGAACACCTTGCTGCAACAATCGTTATGCAATATAAGCTTTAATGTTAAACTTTGAGTCAGAAGACCTTAAACAGAACAACACATTGTGCAAACACCATGCAAACTTATATAAAAGAAGTACAGGTGTAACCAATAGTCTAATCAAGTGCCAACCAATGATTGCCCAAAGAGGCAGGAGGCACTATAACCTGCAAAAGCCTTAATTAAACGAGACGAAAAACATCAGAAACCGCAGTCATAGAAATGGAAAGTAATGATATAGAGTCATTACATGACATCATCAAAACATCTGGAATAGTATGAATGATGCATTAAGGGGGAAATTAAAGGGCTATAGCATAAAATGTAACAAAAAAATCATCATTTAGACCCTGTGGATGAAGAGTTTGTAACATAAATCTAAAAAGCTTCCAGTTTTTTCAGATGAGTTTCTTTATTATATACTTCCTTGCTTGCCGTTGTAAACTGATCAGGTGTGCAGAACTTTCGGTCCTTCATCAGTGAGGAGGGACGCAACCAGAAGCTCTACACAACCAGGATGTATGATGGATGGATTATTCAGTTTCTTGATTTTAGGTACACAAGAGGAACAGATGTGCATTATGTCAAAGGCAGAGAATGAATGCAACCACAGCAATATGTATTTTCAACAAAACATCTGTAATTGTTACAGATGTTTCAGTCATACCAATATGTGTCCATCAGCAGCCATGTGTCCTGTCTAAATGTCCTTTAGCAACACGCTGAACAAGACTGTGCATATCCGCTCTTTGTAAGTCACTCTAGATAAGTTAAGTCAGCTAAATGCCTAAAATATAAGAAGAAGGCAGTAGCTGCTCTCTTAGGCAGCTGTGGACAGTATGGGGAGTTTTCCTCTGTCTATTCAATGTCAGCTCTACTGACAGAAAGGCCATTTACAACTTCCAAATATATCCCGCTGCATCTCTGTACACCTGACAAAGACAGCGAAGTTGGCATGCATTTTCCACTGATCCATCAAGAACAGAGTCAGACCGCATGAGCCGGGGAAGTGCAAACAAGGCAAGGCTGGGTCAGAGCCTCTCTGCTTTTGTTGCTGTCAGGACAGGACGGATATTACACGTGACTCGCGGCACGAAAAGGAGATGAGGTGGATAAATTAAAAGGTGACACAAAGAGAGAGAATACATCCAGGAAAGACAAGCTCAGTTATTTTTTCTCTTATCACTCATCTCTCCCAATACAATTAGTCTTGAATGAGACTGATATCCATGGTTGAGACTGTGCAGCATTTTCCAGGGTGTCACAATGCTGCATCTCCTCAATGGAGCCTTCCATAGTGATTCAAGTTTGATAAAGCAGCATAGTCAGGTTTAAGTGTAAGAGCAGGTATTTGGACATTTACCAATACACAGGATCTAATGTAACTATCTCTTGTGCTAAAAAAAAAAAAAAACTCTGGTGAAGGTGAGGCTGAGGACACTAGAAGGAAATACACATAGTCAAGTCAATGATTGGTGAATGGTGATACTTAATGGCTTAGAGATTTCCCATCCTTCAGTTGATAGTTCCTTGGAAGCAACATGTACAGTAGATGTGCTTGTACTGGCAGTTAAAACCATGAATCCGGTGGCTTTGGCACAAATTCACAAGATCTCTCAGCCTTTTCAGTAGGCCTATTTTGGAAATTTGGAAAACAGTCTGCTCCTTGCTGTCTGCAGTCAGTAGATTTAGAAGGAAGGGGACACGAAAGTCTCGCTAAAGGTATTTTCTTGCGTGGCTGGTGTATATGTGTGAGTCAAAGCCAAGTAAATGAGTGCTGTTTTTATGACTCCTTTTTGTAGCACTTTGGTCCTGTGGGTTTATATAACTTTGCAATATAAACCACATAGAACACTCACAGTGACTGGGACGAATAAGGAAAACAAGAGGGGTCCTTGTAACCTTTCATGTGAGCATTCTTGGCAGTTCCACGTCCACTTCCCTGAGACATTTTAAATTTCGTCTGCACAGTTGGAGAGCTCTTGAAAGGGCTGGAGCTATGATGCATTAATTGCCAGACATAAAGCTCAGGTGCAGACGGTTTGCACTGACTTCAAGTTCTCCAATAGCTGTAATGGTAGATGTGGGAGGGCTCTGTCTGCTGACCACAGCTGGGAATAGACGCACAGCGAGCCCACACTTGCTGCATTATATCGTTGCCCCGGAGGGGTTAGATGGAGCAAGTTGGCTTGATCCTACAGTAAAACTGATGATCTTTACTCTTACCGAACTCTCGCCGCATACAAAGCCTCAGTTAATTATTAGATTCCAACAGACTACACCAGTAATGTTCATAGAGCTTTGTCCTGGTATTTGTTAGTGAGTGTGTTTGCATTCCTGTCTAGGATGACAGATAACCCAGCTTTGCTTGCATGGAAAGCAGAACTGAAGAATGGCTTTGTGCACTGTGGGGAATGTGTAAGCCACAGTGTCTGCCAATGTCCTCACTGGACCCCTGTGAGGTCTTCGGGGTCCCGGCACTTACAAGATGTAATAGTTTCCTTTACATTCACCTCTGGCAGCTTCGCTACGTTTGCCCTTTGTCATGGTCTGCAGTTATTTCCTGTTGTCAGCAAGAAACACAAAGTCAAATCCTTATCCTTCATTCTTAGTCATGGTTGAATTGGAGGAAGTTTATTTTCTCAATGTTATTTATGTATTGCTGTTAGTGTACTTGGGTGCTTTGATTTCGATACCAGTGGCATCAGACCCAACGTAATTGTCATTTTGCTGCCTGTTTTCTAAAGTCTTATATTAATAAAGTTTATTATTAAGTTTTGACGCTGGAGACTGATATGTGTACTGAATGGAAGTGGGTGAAAAGTCAGTCTAAGGTTGAGTTCCTGTCACTTTTCCTGCACATTTTTGCCAGACTATGTGTTCTTGTAAGGCTACTTATGCCTTATACATCCACATTAAACATCATAATGATCAAAAATGTATAATTTGACCATGTAACCTACTTTGCATTTACATGAGGGAGACATTTTTAAGCCTTGAAATAATTTGCAGATTTTAAACAATGTAAAACTTGCAATGGAGACAGTGTGCAGAAGCTTTTTTCTTTGAACATGGTCAGCCCGTCGTCTCCAGCACCTGTTTTACTGATTTTATATGATTTTAAACACATTTACTGTAGATATGCTCATAATACCTGAAACATTTCACATTTTGAGTCACAGATTTTTGACCAGAAGAACATTTCCCACTTATCTTGAAATGTATTAAGAAACTAAAGATTTACTCATGATGGTAAAACATCTGTCAACATATAGTTGATCAAGCTGTTCCAGAACTAAAAATCTATATAGAAGCTATATTTTTCTCATTCTCACTAGAGTTTGAATAGATGGAAGCTTTTATAAAAATTGTTGAACTTATAATAGCCACATTGTTGTAATGAATCTGTAATGTTAACAATCTTCCCAGTCTGATACATGTGGCCTCTGTGGTTTGAAAGCTAATGTTATGTTAGCTGATGCCATGTAATCTGACATTGTAGACTTGACAGAAAATAAGAAAAGACCCAATCCGACAGTTGCTCAAGAAAATATTCAACCCTCTCTATTTTTCTGAGTTCTATCTAAAGTACTCTATTATATCTTGGTCAAAAGGACATTGTAGAAGTTGATGCGAAAGTATTTAATTCAAATAACATATAATAAGCCTTTGATTGGTAGCCCAGGCAAATTAGTGGTAGAGTTGTTTCAGCTTGGCCTTCTCTTTAGTGGTTGCAACTCTGTTGAATTCATTGAGTAAAGGAGAGAGAATTCTGAACTTCAGTCTGTCGATCCCGCAGGAATTTTCTCATTGCACAAGTGAATTACCCTCTTGAACGCTCAGTCCACTTTGCTTAGGATTGAAATAACACTGCTGTTTGAAAATAGTATTCCTTATAAACGAAGTAATTGAAAGACTTGTCTTTTTCATTCAAACAGGACATGCATGGACTTCATAAGAATGAATGTAATAGTTGGTTTTGTGAATTTAATCATGTGCAAAAACAGCACCTGAGTATTTTTTCTTCTTCCCTTCTTCCCTTTTCACCACTGTCCTCCAGTCCAGCGACTCGGAGGGAGACATGATAACCCAACGGACGTTTAACTGAAAGCTGCACGTTGTAGAGACAGTGGTTTTATGTGGAAAAGGAGAGGCGTGCTCGCAGAAACAGGCCCCTGCACTGGCGGTGACTATGTTGGGGGCAAATATTTTCCATTAAGAAATTCATGAGCTTGTAAACAGCTCAGGTCCTGGGAAGCGTTGTTGCGTCTGGGATGATAACCAGCCTGTTTGGGGAGAAATATCACTCATTTTGTTTTCATTGACATACCTTTCTCTGTTTTCCCGCACAAGAACAGCTCCCAGCTCCCTCGCAAAAAAGCCGAACACTAATTCTGTGGAAAACCTTGCAGTAACCCTTGTCCCAGCATTCACCTCTGCTCTAACCAGGTTTACATAATCAAACCCCTTACTCCAGTGTTTTTTGGCTTGTCTGCTGCTCAAAATTTTATTGCAGATTATGTCATTAGTGTGTGTGTGTGCGTGTGTGTGCGTGTGTGCGTGTGTGCGTGCGTGCTTACATGCTTGTCCATGCCTGCCTTTCTTTCAGCGCTCTCTCAGTGTATGTGTGTGTGTGCATGCAGGTGCATATCGAACCTTTTGCTGGTGAAGATGAGTCAGTCCAAAGTCACTTAGCAGCTTTATAGAGGATGTTTGTAAACTTTAAAGGGCCACCTGTGAGCAGCCATAAAGCTGCCATTGTGCCAACCGAGTGTGAGCTGAGTCACACAACTCGCCATGCTCTGCTTGCATTTCTCACGTCTTCGTCATTGTCTCTGGCTCTTTGAGGTGACAGCACTTACTGTAAATGGATGGCTCTCATATTCCAGGGAAAACCATTAATGAAGTGGCCTTAATAGCAAATGTGTATTTTGCAAAGAATACAGTTAAAAATGTAACAAGGAAAGGGGCAGGCACAAGCAAATTCATAGGAAAATAGTCTAGTCATAGTCATTTAAATAGTCTAAATAGTCCATTAGATGACTTGATACTGAGAGTAGATTAAGGTTTCATTGTGGGGAGTTTTTTTTTTTTCCATGGTCCACACCCCTCAGAGGTTTTTCCACTCTCCTAATACCAATGTACTGAAGGTGATCACTAGCAAACTGTTATGTTGGTAGCAATTAGAATTTGTCTAGCCCTCTAAAAGATGATTAGACCTTAGCAAAGGTCATATCCTGGATTCAAAATGAATCTCAATTACACAGTAATAACTTTTATTCTAGGGGAAGATTTCTTTGTTTATTTTTTCTGTCTATATGGCTTTACAGGGTGTAAAAGTCTGGCATTCATTTTCTGTTCCCAATCACAACGCTTGGTGCCAGAGGTTTTTAACTTAACCTTCCTGGAAAGCAATGGTTATTTTGGTAAATATGAAGGCTGCTGTTATTCAGTTTAATGTGTCTCATAAACTTTATGTGTGTTCTCTGGAAAGTCTGGAGTTTATGATTAAGAATGAAGATGATCTTCTTATAAACCCAATGCCAGGAGGGGCAGTCAAGGCTAATTTGTACGTGAGAAAATAGAAAATGACAGCATCACAATCTCTCTTATAAAACAGGACATATCAATCAAATAATGAGTTTTATAATGCTATTTTTTTTATGCATTATTGAGCAATTCTCCTGTCTGTGTGCCTGCATTAGAACTGTGTGTTCATAAGTTGTTTTTTTTCTAAAGCTAGAAACAAAATGGGCATGGTCAATATTTAGAGGGACAAATGGCAAGGAATTAGCCCTGCGAGCACCTGCCCTCTGCAGCACTCAAAATCATTAACACTAATCATTCACATCTTGCACAGGAAGCTGCCTACCTTCCTGTTCACTTGACTTCATTTCCCCCTGTTGCTGCTGCTGCATTGTTTTCCCCTGTGCTTCTTCCTCTACGCTCTTATACTCCGTTCACACGCATATTTATACGGCATATTTGCAGGCCTTTCTAGGATAGAGTGCTGTATATCCCTCTATAGGGTATATTGAAAGGTCAACGTAAACATTTCGACTGACTTGCCCTCCTGTCTGAACTGAGTAGTCTTTCCCTTTCACACTAAAGTGGGTTCCCATGGGTTTGGAAAGCGGTTCAGTCTTCACTTGCTCATATTGGGACTCATCAGCATCCCAGAAACTCTCTCCGGTCTCCCCAGGATGTGCAGCTGCTTTTCTGCACTCCGCTTGCTGGAAACACTATCTTCACGCAGATAATATTAGCAACCTCCCCTGTTTGCTCAACGTTGAAAACTGAACTATTGTATCTGCAGCAGTCAGAGTCTGTGGTGGCACACAGTCAGGCTATAGATAGCATGAGGGGCATGGGGTTCCTTCAAAGGTGAAGGATGCTGCAGTTTTACCTGCACAGCAACTGGACGGATGTAGAGAGATTGCAGGAAAGGAATGAGATATCCATCAGAAATGTAAGGTGATAATACCAATTAATTTTATTATTATTATTTAAACTGAAATCATGACATGGAAACCGACAAATCGAGTCTTGTACTACACTGACTGAAGGAGACATTGTGAAAGAACTCATTGAAAGAACTCATTGCAAACTTAAGGCAAAATCTCAGAGCCGGTTTTGAGGTTTTGGAGTGACTAACCACTGTGTCACAGGATTTGAAAATAAAAAAAAATAATAGTCATGCCATTGCTGAAACATTAGCACAGCCGTACAAACTTTCAGGACCGCTTTTCATACTCACAGTAAATTTTTCTGGAGAGAGACAGGAAATGATACAGTTTGGGGCTTACTTTATCTTGGTCAAACATTGCTTCCAACAAAACTACAATGAGTTATTTGTAAGTGGGAAATATCCATCCCTGTTGCCGCTTTGTGACTCAACATGAACAAGGTGGAAGTGGTAAAAGGCAACAGGGACTGGTGCTTTCCTCTGGGTTATAAGTGCAAAAGTTTGCCAATCACTGGTGTGTCCTTGGTGAGTCACAGATCCTTTTCCAAACCAAACTGGACCGAGGCGATATTACATCTTAGAACTGCCGTCCAAATGTGCTTCAAAGCTTAGTTGAATCTTTGTACACGCTCTTTCCCACCTTGCCGCTCCGTATCTCCTCAAATTTGGAATCAGCTTTGGAGCACTGCTTCCATTTTAAAGTGAAGTACAATGTAAGACCGGAGATCAAGAGCGCAACACTAGGAGATACAAAAAACCAGCAGTTCCGCCGACCCACAATTCAAACCAGCAACCTTTTATTAATCTTGTCTTGACATTAACCTGAGATTGTTGCTCTACCACCTGCCATCAGAGATTTTATGTAGTGTAATCCAGATCAACAATATCCTTTGTGATAGCTGAGGAACTGAATGCTTTTCTTGGCATCATGTCATACACAGGGAGATATTTTTAGGCCCTCCTGTATGAATTAAAGCAGTGTTCAGTGTTCTCTCTGTGGGGCAGTTCAGATCTACCTGATTCTAGGGTTGCTATTAGCTCTTCTAATAAAGGCCAGATTGTGGGAAAACTGGTAGTTAATGTGACCCGGCTGTGGCTTGCTGACAGACGTTCCCACCAGCGGTGTAGGACAGAGGCCGCTCCATTTTCCTATCCACAGGAAAAATGCTATCAGCTCCCTCGGTGCAGCAGACTCTTTACTTGCATTATTTTCCCTTGAGAGATTTAATAGCCTTCTATCTTACTCTTGACATCAGCTGCGAGATTCAATGGCTCCATTTTCAGTATGAGTCCATTCACTGGTTCTGCCGCAGAATGGCAAGGCAAGCCCAACTCTCTCAGACACGGATACAAAAACCCAGCCATGTGTCTAGATACCTTTGAAAGTGACAAAAGTGAGAAAAGTGTTTTATCATGCAGATTATATAAGACCAAGGGCTTGGCTTTTTAGAGGCCCTAAGCAAGCTTCTGGTTAGGCTCCCATTGCTTGAAATTGCACCCATTTAGTGTCCATTTTTGCAGCAGGGTATTGTGGCGCAGCTCTCACTGTGAAGACGGCAAGACTCTGCAGCTCTCATGAAGGGGTCTTGATGTTGCAGTTTCTTTTTTTGCATCCGGCATCATGATTCAATATTGTCACGTTTCTAAGAGGGTGGTATGATGCTACCATCGCTTGGAAAAAGTGAGAAAGGTGATCCGTTATGTCATCCTCAAGAACTTTATCGCAAATTTCCCTAACATGTCGGTGCTTGCTTGTACAGTATATACATTGACTGACTCCTTAGGGTCTGGGTGTTATCCCACAGTTGGATTTATTGTCTTCAGTTTGTCTTCAGGTCACATTAAGCAGAGAAAGACTATAGTAGAAATAACTGAAACTATGAGAAGAAATTGGAGGATGGTCACTTTAAAGTGCTTCAACGACTGCTGTTTTCATTTCTAACCATACATATATATTGAGTCACTTTTAGGACTTCAGACAAAACTTAGAACATTTAGAATAGCAATTTTTACCTCCCACCCCCTATGCAACTGCAAATGATTCAAGTGTTAAAGGAAAAATCCCCCCAAAAACACTTTAACACTGTTAAAAAAACTGCTATTGGCAATGTACCTTCCATTTCTGGGCCCATTTTGTTGGTTGGTGGTGTATTTTTCTTATTCCCGTAGATAAGTGGCCAAACTTAGATCACGTCACGTCACATCAAGACATTTCCAGTGCAGCATCCATGGAGTTTAGTAGCAGAAAAATGCTCAGCAACCTAAAACAATAACGGTAGACGTCAGGTTTTGGTGTCTTTCTACACTCACCATTTTACACCGACGTTAAACAATCATAAGAGGCAGAGAGATCAATTTCTTCACCGACAGCCTCAATAGACCAGAATGCAATGCAGCCACAAGACATGCTGTGTTTTCAGAAAGGGGCGACTCTCACTTTTCTCAACTGAATAAACTCGCTGTCTTGCTCTTACTATGCTATCCCTATCGCTATTGCTCTCACCACCTACACATGTAATCCACAGCTGAATGCAACAAGTTCACATCTGTTCTCTGGGGGTTGTTGAAAGGCATTTTGGGAAATGTGCTACATCACTAACTGAAGTAGGCAGGTTGAGGGAAGGTGGGTACACCAAACAAGTAAATTAAAGCACTTCATCACAAAATAACTCCTGGAATGCACTGAGCATGACAGACTGATGATAAATAACAGTGTAAGAGTATCCAAGGGTGGAGTTTTCCTTTAAAGGCATTACAATTTTTCCTTAGAAGTGAAAGGAATATTTCAGCTGTATATCTTCAATTACTTTTGACAAACTCTATGCTGCACCACACTTGCCACTCTAACTTGTGCTGCATCTAGTTAGACAATTTCCAACTAAATCACATTACAAAGCCTCTAATTAGCATCCAGCTTTGTACCTTAAAGCCCCAGACACAACAGGAGCATGGTGGAACATGCCTGTCTCCAAGCTCCTCTCCTAATGAAACAAGCCTGTCTGCATGAGACCGTTTAATTCAAGCTTCTGCATGATCATTTCTTCTGGGCTTGCTTGGTGCCAAACCAGCAGGTGAGTATCCTGCCCATTATGCAGAAAGGTCCCCGCCTCTCACCCCGGTTCCCACTACTTTTTTATTAATTTGGCTCATTTGTCAGCTTTTAGTGAACAAGCAGAACTCTCCTCCAACATATTTACTTCAGCTATATCTGAGAAGAAACAGCCACCTTCTCCAGACTCTTGTATTCATAATGAGAACACGCAGCCATCAAGTCCATTTGCATCTCAGTGATTTTTGAGGCACCCTGCATGTTTTCGTGGAAATTCAGCATGAAGCCTGGGAATGTTTTGTTATGCCTGTACTTAGAAATGGTTATGGGCTTTCTGTTCAAACTGAAAGAGGCAAAATGACAAGAAATGCAGAATTCAAACAGTCAGTACAACAGTTGGGGGGCTTAGAAACACAGTAATTTAAAATGTTTGCTTGTGCTTACCAGCTGAATGTAAATTTACTCCATTTTTCGAAAGAAATGAGTGACACTGAAAACAAACAGGCAATGCTGTCCTTCATTTTGGCATCGCATGCTTCTGTAAAATCATCAAACGTTATTATTTGCGCAGCATTTCTGTGTAATTAGCTAGGCTTGAGCGAAGAGTGACAGGAAGGATGGAGAAAGAGCGAGCAGAAGCGGAGAGAAACAACATGGCAAAGGTCACGAGCTGCATGGATTTGAACCCACAGCATTACCGGTATGTGGCACAAGTACGCGCCTCAGCCTGCTGCGCCAACGGGGAGCGGAGAAGTCGTTGAACCTAATAAGCATCGCTCTGCGTACCGCTACAGCGCTAACGCTCTTTACTGGAGCCGAGGCACAAGCATCCCTCGCAGCAGGACAATGTGCTTGAGGATAATCAGCTCAATAAAAGTACATCTGCCTTTCACGCTGCTGTATACTGGGCTGCACAGGGACACAATGTCCTGTTGTTTCCACTTTTCCTTTTTTCATTCCACTCCTCTTGTTCGCACAGCCATAAACATTGACAAATAATTTCCCACTGGAGGGGGGGGGGAAGTTAATCCGTCAAAAAGGATTTCTTCCTCATAAAAAACAATTGATTTTTGGGGGGAGGTTGCTGAGTGCTGGGTTTATTAAAGGGACATGCCAACCGAGTTTCAGCTTTGAAAGAAAGAAGTTATTTGCATGCCCTTGGACAGTTCAGTGTCTGTTAGCGAACGTGCATCGCTCTCTTGCACAGATAGAAAAAGTGCCAGTCCCTCCTTTGAATCTGTGTATCATACTGATACCTGGAAACCTGTGTAGAAATGTGGAGGGAAAGATGAAAAAGGAGACTGTGACAGTATCCAGGATGATTTTCAAAGAGAGTGTCAGAGCTTTCTGGTCCAGATCTGATATTACTATTCCAATATATAAAACTGACTTTTACATTCAGCGTCAATAGAGCAGCAGCTTCAGGCTATACATCATCAGTAGAATATCATAGATTATCATTGATTCTTGGCTCAGCACTTTATAGCTTTTTTATGCTTCACAGATACTAATTGGACTGTCTCAGGCAACGCGAACAACATGATCTCCTAAATCGTGTGCTATTTATCTTGAAGTAACTAATGGATGTTTCGAACAGGTCACAGTGCACTGCAGTGTTACAAGAGTCTGTTCAGGGTAATTACATTTTATAGACCTTTCTTGCTTGAAGACTGGTGTTGGAAAGTGAAGATTCTGGCCACTGCTGTGGATGATTTAGCGTGTGTGTGTCTGTGTGTGTGTGTGTGTGTGTGTGTGTGTGTGTGTGTGTGCTGTCTATGTGTTGTGAGGGAGCACTCTTCACTCTCATGCCTGTTCCTGCTTGTGCTTGTGATTTCAATATGTCTCTGCATAAGCGAAGGGCAAGTACCAAACATTGTAATTTGTCAACTAATTTTTACAATCAGACCATTTAAAGTTATTGAATTAGTTCTGGCCAGACACACTGTCTTGACACAGAGGAGGATCATTTTGCTGAATTATTTTTGGAAAAGGGTTTCATTTAGTGGAGAGCAATAAACATCAGTGTGTGTGGGGCTGCAGACGAGGAGGGAGACTGAAAACGGTGTACGGAGACACTGGAGACGTGGGAAGCCAGAGTGAAACTTCTGGAAGTTACTGATATAAGACAGAAAAGAAAAAAATACACCCTTGAGTAAGTGCCCTAGGCTACCAAAGTATTCCCTTTCTATACACTCATATGCCAATTTATTTCACTAAATAAAATAAAAGGTTTTGCAGGAAAGTCTCTGAGGCTTTCTTGCTCTGTGACCAGTCAGTTGAGGTTGAGATGTTTGGATCTCTGCAGCCCCAAACCTAGGGTTAGGGTTAGGGTTAGGTTTTTTTTTTACTTTTTTCAACCAAACTTCTCTACATTATTCACTGAGGCACTATTTGTCAGCTCTACTTATTATGGCTAATGTAAACATTAGAGGCAGAATTGCCGATCTGGGCACAAGTGTACTCTCACTGTATTTAAAACAACCTCAGTTATTTGATTACACAGCAACAGAGATTATATAATTATACAACAGAAGTGAGAGAGAAATATTTGCTTGACTACTGTATATTTTCTCTCCTCAGGAGTAACCTACAGGACACTGTGAGGTTCCCAGGGCTGGAACAGTTGGAGTTTCATGATTTTTGCAATGAAAAATAAAATTGTATGTACAAGTTCTCAGAGTCAAGTAATTTTACCCATGAAAAAACTGAACAAGTATATTTGGCAATGATCTATTTATATGTTTTGCATTAATGCCACTGCGGAAACTAAGAATATTGGTTTCCCCAATTTTGTAAATTACATGGCACAAAGTATGAGGTCATAAATCTAAATTTGGTTGTCTTTGGCTTAAGCGAACATGTTTTGGCAGAACAAATTGTAATAGTTTGTTTTATGAATACAATTTTTCAGGACAGAGTGAATTGCCTTGGGAGCGGGGAAGAGCAAGTAACCTCATGCTGCTGTGTGGGCAGTGAGGTCAGACCTCAGGATGGGGCAAAAGGACAGAGGAGAGATGGGCTTGAATGTGTTAATGCATGGACCAATATGCTATATGTCCAAAAAACAGTTGCAACTTAAATTAGTTTCCATAGTGAGGTTAGTTTCCAAGCCAGCAACCATTTTGTAAAAGTAGGTGTCTAATTTTTCAAATGGTGAATAGCTCATTTTGGGACAACACCCAAAACATGTATAATAATGTAATAATATAACAGATTTTTAATCATCATTATTTATGTAGGACTTTTCAGTTTGAGCTTCACAAACAATAAAAAAACCCAAATAAAATCAGCAGCAAAAGCAACAAAGGGAAGGTAAGAAATATAAAGCAAGGCAAAAACCATAAAAGGGAGGTCAAAAACAATTAATAAAAAGCCATTACATAAAAGCGAGTCTATAAAACTGAGTTTTAAGAGGTGATTTAAAAGATGATGCATATTCAGCCAGCCTAAGCTCCTCAGGCAGGTCCTTCCAAAGTCTACAGGAGCCTTGATGGCAAAGGACCGACTACCTTGTTAATCTGCATTTTGGAACAGCCAATAGGGAGCTGGACGAGGACCTCGGGCTGCAGTCTGGCTCATATAGGGTTAAGAGGTTTGTGATATAGCTTGGCACCAAACACATCTTGCTGCCTTAAAAGTAAAATTTTTAAATCAGATCTGAAACTAACATGTAACCAGTGTCAAGATACTAAAATTGGGTTGATGTGATCTTCTCCTATAGCTTCTCCATTCTGAACAAGTGGGGGATGAGAGAGGGACTTAGTGGATCATTTACATCTTTCCTATCTCTCCTGGTGAAGAGATAAAAGTATGAATGACTTTTCCCAAATCACTACAGTAAAAATTCTCCTTAATTTTAGGAATATACTTAAGGTGAAAGAAACAATTTGACAAATCTGTGTCTGTCTGTCCCTGGTAGATCTCTCCAGGCTATGCAGTATGCTATGTGGCACCTGACAGCTCCTCCTCGGTCCGGTCGGAGCAGCCCACCCTCTGCCTGCCTCCGCTCTGCATGCGAACAAGTCCGGATCTCGCCTGGGAGGAAGAGGAATGTTTTTACTGGGAAGTTTGGGATTAGAAGACCATTGCAGGATTTTCATTCCATCTCTCAGTAGCTCCACTCCAAAGGAAGCCCCCCCCCCCCCCCCCCCCCCCTTTTTTTTTTTTTTTCCTTTACATAAGTAAGTCATCGCCAGTGTGGATTAATGAGCTTTTATCCTGTGCAGAAAAGCAAACTGTACTGTGTGTCCAAAAAAATGGTAGCACAGAGTGTCCATGACCGAACTGCAGCAGGGTCTATCTCTCACTGGGAAGAAAGAACCTCATGTTTTATTACCATAAGACTCTTTTGTGGGGAACGAACACACTTATCTCTTCACTGCTCTGAAGCCTTTATTAATCAGTGGAATTCAATCTGCCAATGCCTGTCCATGTCAAACGGAATAAAGGTTATGGCCTGCATAGACTTGTTTTATTTCTATTACAGTCTTGGCTCTTAACACTTGTCACTCAACCTGTCATGGAGGTTTAGCCTATCTTCATGCTGAACATGGAGGCGTGAACATCCTAATGTTGATATTATCTCCGGTTCCTGAGGTTTTTGCAAATTCACCCCCCCGCTCCCACATAGGTTATTGGTATTATCTTCGAAAACCTGCTGTGTAATCTCCCCCAGAGCGCAGTCATGCCCCCTTTATCAAGCAAAGTATCTTTGTGTCTCTGTATGTACGGTGCAATGCATGTCGGTGTGTGTGAGGTGTGTGTGTATGGGAGAGGGAGAGTGGGTAGAAAGGAGAGAGAGAGAGAGAGAGAGAGACAGAGACAGAGAGAGAGCGAGAGAGCGATGGACATTTCTCTTCCACGCAGGAGACCCCCGGGGAACTTCCTGTATTTTTTTTTTATTTTTTTTTTTTAACCCGGATGAGAAGCTGTTGATAACATGAGTGTGTGGGCGCCAGCAGGGAAGGTGACATTAGCGACAACTCACAGGAAGAGGAAGTCAATCAGCGGAGCAGGAGAGAGGCGGACATTCGCTACGTGGCAGGAGAGGAAAAGCCGAGTGGGAAAGTGGGAGAAAACACACGAGGTATCTCTGGCTGCAGGTCAGACGCAGGGCTAGAGGCAGGGAATGACTGCGTTTCCACGGGCATGCATGCTTATCTGGGCATGGTGTGTGTGCATACGTGTGCATGCGCATTTGCATGTGTGTGTGTCTGCGCGCATGTGTGGGAGTGTGTGTGTGTGTGTGTGTGTGTGTGTGTGTGTGGGATTGGCACGATCGTCGGTTTCGCACCTGGCCGGGCCAGTAGTGAGTCAGCAGTGGTGTGAGGTTGAGCTGTATCCCCTGTCACACAGCTCAAAGTTGTGTTAACCTTTAAGACAAAAGGCTGTGACGTGTGTGGGCCACTGCTAATCCTGTGAGGAAAGCCATCTGAATGCCATGTATTCTTCTTGCTGCCATCAAAATCTCATTTTAAAATGTGTGGTTGAGGTCTCTCGGGAAACCTTTCAGCAATCCTAACTGTGAATTGTGAGGGCATTTTTGGTCGCTGCGAGTCCTTCTGCAATTTAACACTCAGGTCGAGGCTATTTTCATTTTTACTGGAACCTTTCACTTAGGCTCTGCAGTTAAAGACCGCTCACGATTCTGTCAGGAGGATCTGCAGAACACAGGAAATCACGGAGGGTTGTGCTCTCAAAATGTTATGCTGTTCTAATTCAACTTGCATTTATTTAAGTTGGGTGAAATTTGTGTTAATAAAAAGCATGGGTATTTTTAGAATGGCAGAGGAGTGAGAAATGAACAGCTAATTTTGCCCACTTTAGCCATTAGAGCATTGTTACAGGATATGCCTTATTATGAAACAGTACCTCTGAAACTCCTACAAAACCTACAACAAGAAGTTTACAGCATTCAAAAATAATTAGGTGTGATGTAGAGGTGCTGATTTCATTCTCATAAGTACGCTTTTACTTTTTATTATACTACTATTCCCTCTGATCAGTATTTTCCCCACAAAAAACATCAATGTGTGAAATAAGCGACTTGTTTTTTCTTATAATGCATAATTTGTTCGGGTAGAGTCACTGTAAAATATAAGAAAGATAAGACTGTGAAGTTCGTCTCAGAGTTTGATAATGTTTTAAAATGTCTGCTGCCCTTAAATTCACTGTCTGGCCGCCAGCCACTACAAAGCTGAGAGACAATGAAAGCATGAAGCAGATTGCTGGGGCTACTGTTTTGCTTGCATTAACCTTGTCACAGCTAATTTCACAGCGATATATAAAAGAGAAAATCAGACACAAGAGATCTTTAAAAGTCCCTTTGGATAGACATGTTTGAAATGGGAGAGAGCTGCCAAAAGAAGTGACTTTGTTTTAACATTTCTAAGTCCAAACATGAGTGAAATGGGTAGAGGTCAACAAGCCTGTGTCTGGGTAGGACAGCAGCTCTGTCCTGCAGATAAGAAATAAGAAATGGAGACAATGTGCACTACAAAAGAATGACCTTCGGTGAGGGGAGAGGAGCAGAAATGGTAGATGTGCTTCAGGTGCTGAACAACGGTGACCAGCCTTTCTCCATGTGCATTTTCTGACAGTGTTGGTTTTATTGTGATGACCATTTTATGCAGTTTTTACAGATGTGCTACCTTTGTGTCTTGTTTAACGACACAATTCCATTCAGACTCAGAAAAAGTGACAGGAGGCCCCATTAAATCCAGCACAGCAGCTGAACCAACACAGGTAGACCATCTCCATGGTTCATCCATAGAAAAACACTGTAACTCACAGGACAATGATGTGCTAGACATGAATAATGTGAGTTTTAATTTGGTGAAACAGTTAACTCAGAAGCCAGAAGAAAAATGGCCCAGAAATATGTATCCACAAAGTGAGTACATTGTGTGAAACCCAGGAATGTGGTAGCTGTGAACACACACACACACACACACACACACTCAGACTGATTACATGTGAAAAACAATATAAACTCCTCTTCATAGACACCAAATCGCGATTCCTACAAGGGTCTGAGCTGTATTTGAAAATGTATCTATCCATCAGATGCAAAGCCTGAAGGAACTTTGCACAAGAACAACACAGTATGAGGCATTATGTGGATCACAGGGGGCAAAATGAACTCTGCAGTTCTTTGGCCGGATGAATAAAGCCTGTAATGTGTGTGCTTGCCTGTCAAGTCAATGACTTCATCTGGGCTTGCTCATGGACATTTGCAACAACAGTAATCCTACACCTGAAAAAGCAGCCTTTCAAGTTGGCTGTGAACATGACAGCTTTTTTTTTATGTGGGCATGCAGTTTCAGAGGAGTCAGTGGAGAGGAAGTGATAAAGTTGCTGTAAGATGACTACATCAAAAGCCTCCAACCTGCTGTAATGGACCGCACAAGTGATGTACAAAGAGGAGTTCCTCTCAGTGAAATTAAAACTCAGAAGTCGGGCTCCAAAACAGAAACAAAAA
Organism: Centroberyx gerrardi; assembly: GCF_048128805.1. NCBI lineage: Eukaryota > Metazoa > Chordata > Actinopteri > Beryciformes > Berycidae > Centroberyx > Centroberyx gerrardi. Next base: position 11,413,999 of record NC_136004.1, read on the forward strand.
TCTCTGGATGGAAAGACGGGGTATAGGTGAGAGACGGGCCTGATATCTTGTTTGATACCTGCGCAGTGAAGTCAGTGAAACAAAATAGGCGGAAAACTGAAGTCGGAACAAGTGACTCTGAAATTCAACAACTTAGTACATGGCAGCTAAACTTAGATGTATTCTGAGACGCTTCAACAGGAAACCTGCCTGACGGAGGTAATAGGAGGGATGATTCACCCCAGTCTGGAGGTGGTCATGGGGCATTAGAGGAGTTGTTAGGAGCATTATAGCTGAAGAAACTCTTGGCCCTGGGGTTAACAGTCCCATCTTTCTTTCAACTCATTTACTAACCACTAGATGGATGTCCTTGGGCGCCGCAGTGGGGGGAACCGGGATACCGACTACCCAGGGCCCCAAACTGAGGGAGGGCCACTAAAGTGTCTAGACTAAAATGCCTTCTGTGGTCCTAAAGTACATATTTATAAAAATGTGATACTTTTATTTCACACTGTTCTGGTTTTGAAACGGGGTTTGTTTGAAATCTACAAAACTGCAAACAATAAAACAATGAAACTTTCTTAAAAATATGATACAACTGTTGTGTAATCTGAGACAAACTGGATCAAGAAGGAATAACATTTGGCTAGGTTTTTCCTGTGCAGACTAAAACAAAATTGTTCTCCACAGACAGATTTTGAACAGGGAAGTACAGGTGAAAGCATGGTTACGACAGCAAATTAGCGCTATCAGGGTAGCGTCCAAAAGCTATAATTTCAATTAGGGATGTGTCCGATAATTGATCGGTAAATGAGCGTGTGGAGGTGTGTTTGAGTTGTGGATGCTTCATACTGTAGATGTTTGTTATAGATGGAATAATGGTGATGTGAGGATGGGGGGAAAGTGGAGGGGGGCCCAGAGTCACCCCCTGTGCACAGGGCCCATAATTCCTAGCTACGCCCCTGTGGATATCACAGCCATGTACGTCAAAGACAACCAATCCCTAGCTGACGCCATCAAGAGAACTAGTTCACAGGTCGAGAAAAAGGCCCTGGGTTGAGATAAGCAGCATCATAAATCCAATTTTAAAATAACAGAATGCAGGATATCCTGTGGTTAACCACCGGGGCACAGCAATCCGATTGTCTAACCAACAGGAGAACCCACGCCTGTACTGTCCGCTCTGAACGATGCAATATGAATGTTTGAGTAAATTTTACGCAAACAAGAGTGACGTAGATGGGTTTTCGCCCTTTAGGAAAATGACATACTTAGGTTACCGAGTTGATTCTTGATAGCCTTTGTTTGGCAAGTTAGTCTGACTCCTTTCCTGAAGCTGGAACAAATCTCATTATATCATTTTGGAAATCTTCACCTCACACACTAGTATTTTGTAATATGTATGACATCATTGTCAATACAATGGATTCACTTTGAACAACTTGACGTCTGTACGCGCTGGGTTGGGAAGGGTGTGTGTGTGTGTGTGTGTGTGTGTGTGTGTGTGTGTGTGTGTGTGTGTCACGTTCTACTGAAACCAACCACTGTTCTGAGATGCAGTGAAGCTTCACGCAGGCCCAGCCCCGACTACACAATGAACACATCCTTAGAGATGGGCTGTGTTTACTGCCGGGTTGTCAGGGAGTCCTCCACAGTCAGGCAATAAGGAAGGGGATTATTTGCTTTGGCTGTGGAAGAGAACTCTAATCAGATCACTGTGACATGTGAACACACTGTTTGTCCTCTTCGCCACCCGACTCTCTCCCTCCCCGTGTGTTTTCGGTTCACCTCTCCTCCCTCTCCTCCTGTGTCTTCCTGTCGTGTTTTACAGACAGTTTCTCAGGTTGTAAAACACGTCTGAGAGTACAGTATACAGGGCATATAACCTGCACAAGGCTGGAAACCCGATGATTGTCACTGATGGCTCAAAATTGCTCAGTTTATTCACTTTTAATCTATTTGCTGTGCATTAATTAGGATAAAATAGCTTGGAGCTCTTTCCTTTTTTTCTGTCTTTCTGCTGATTATAAGAATTTTCGACCAAACCTAGTTTTATGACTGAAATATCTCTCACAGTAAAATCCTGACAGGCTCTGTGTGCGATTGCTCTCCCTCTCTCCTATTTGCTTTCCATTTGCTCTCATTATATCCAGCATGTGAGAAGAGAGAGGGCAAGATTACAGTAGATCGCTCAGGTTTTGGGAATTGGATTGTCATGGCAAATTGCCACATCATCTGCCTTATCTGATCTTGCAAGGCTGTTATTGTAATGAAACACCAGTGGAGACGAGCCAGGAAAGGTGAAGATGATACAGCACAAGCCACTCATGGCACAATCCGGCCCTTCATTTCTCTGGGTTTTCCACACTGTATCAGTCCAGGAAGTAGCGGGGCATGTGAGGGCTGGATGTGGGCTGGAGGATGGCAGGAGCGCTGAGGTAACTCTGATAAGTGATGCATCTCTCCACCGCATTGTGCATTGTGCTCCGAGATGACTGCCCTATTGCGAAAGTGCTCCTTAATATGGAGACGTAACAAAGGCTGATTATTTTCTGCGATGGAAAGATCGGGTTCCAGCCTGTCAACGTGTTAGTATGTAAGAATTACGGGATTTTTGCCTTAATATATTTCAGCTGGATTTGAACAAATCTTCAGACGACAATGCTTGCTGATAATTTCATCAGGTCAATATTTAACAGAACTAAAAATCAGTGGACCACATGCCTTCACTGGTATTGTCCACCTTTTCAGCTATTTAAAGGTCTGAATTATGACGCTGCCCTTTAGTGCCCTTCCATGGTTTCACTAGGTATTGCAATATTTTATTTTCTCATATTGTCATCTTTTGTGACAATTTTGTGACGTTTGTTACTTTTATTTCCTAAGTAATATTGTCAACAAAATATTAGCATGTCTACAAGCCTGGGCATCTTTGTCAGGCTCAACAGTAATCTCAGTAAATTATAAAAGGCAAGATAAATGCTGCTACGTTTAAGTTAGAGAAGACAAACCTCCTTTGTTATTACTAAGCTATGCTTGATCTGAATCCAAAAATCACTTTTCCAAAAAGAATGGGAGTTTAGCAATGACTGTTTTCTTGTGTTGTCTAGTGTCCAAACGTCATCTAGAAACGTGGGGCTGTGGTGCGAGTAACGCTGGTCTGGAAGACATGTCTGATGCATTTTTTGCATTCTCCTGCAGATTAAAGAAGAAATTAGTGGTTGAATTTAATGGAAAGTAACAGTGATGGCTTGAATTATGGTTTGGACTGAATGATGGGTATCACTCATCTCCATAAAACTGAGGTTTGTTTATGGACACAACAAAGCTTGATATAAACCAAGTAATGGAGGCCTCCCTCAATTCGGCTAAAAGTCATCCATTTATTAATGACATATAAAATAGTGTGTTAAGTGACCAGAGATGATTTACGGCATCTTTTATGTGATGCAGTTGTTATTGCACCGTGCATCCTCAGTGAAAGTTCACGTCAGTTTTTGGCTCTGTGAATCTCTGCCGGTCTCTGGCAGGTAGGCGTCTCTGGTTTGGTCCCTCACAGTCTTTAGAAAGGTCATGATGCCGGAGCCGCCGGTGCCCCTTTCCTCCAGCGCTGTGGGGGCCCTGCTGATCGTCTCGCCCTCCGAGGCCTGACCCTGGCTGCGGAGCTGGCGGGCGCGGGCGGCGGGCACCGTGACGAAGCGGCTGACTACGTTGATGTGGTAGCTCCGGAAAGCCAACAGCTTGGTGACACAGAGCTGAAAGGCCTGGCTCAGCCGCTCGCTGGCCCGCTGATGGACAAAACTCTTCAGGGAGGGTTGCAGCGAGATGTCATGGATCAGCTGCTTGTGGGCAGGCGGCATGTAGTTCCTCATGCGGGTTAGAAAGGCACCTGTAGGTAAGAGGGCAGTATCATCACACTAAATTCCTCTCGCTCTTCTCCCACACTGTTGTAATCAATCGAGGAAAATCAAAGCTCTTACCACTTTTTGCTTCATGTTTGACTCCCAGAAGTTCATCAAAGCAGTGCAGCAGGCTGCTCTGTGCAGCGCTGCCTCCTGAATACTCCATAGGTTCAGTCTGGACCCCCTCATACACCACCCCCTTTGGCATGGAGGGGTTGTCTTTCCACCTAACCATGTGTACATAGGCACACACACACACACACACACATACGTTACGAAAACAGGTCTATGTTCTGCTGTGCAAATGTCATCTAACTCTAATGGAAACAAAAATGCTTTTTTCTAAGAGAGGTCAATATGTACCCAGACAGATAGATCCTCATAATTCCATAGAAGACTGACGGCTCCACGTACACTTAAGAAAAAAACAAAGGCAGATGCATAACAATGCAAGTTAACTAGATGAATAGGAATACATCAAGTGTCATATGTTGGAGTCATTACCTTGCATCAATTTGAGTGCATCTGTCATGTCCTGTATAGACTGGCTGATGTCCTCCAGGGCTTTGGCCACAGCCTCAGCATCACCACACCGGACACCATTGATCACAATGGGAATGCTCTGCAAACACAGATCCATTGACAGTGGCATCTTTGAGAAAGCTTTGTCGTACTGCTTTAAAATGGCCTCTGTTTGATCCGTGTTTGTTTGTGCCTGTTCTGGTTTCCCATTATCAGTCAGCCAATCAAATACAATTAGTCTTCGGATTAGTTGTCTTTCCATGGGTGCATGCTGTATGAATCAGCTTATTTCTGAAAAAGATCTTCACCCTCAGTGCTGGAACTGCAGCCAGCTCCACCAGGAGAGTGACCATGAAGAAACCCCGGACACTGTCCCCACCTGGGAGGGTGACCAGCAGCTCCAGATTCCTGGATAATACAAGTAAAACAACGACCTTTGACATGACAGGTGGTAGCATTAATTAGAATGATACAGAACAGTACATTCTGTCTCTTTAGACTGATAAAGTACTTACTCCATGTCAAAAGGTCTGGCACAGGAGATAAGAAGGTGAACATGAAAAAGAAACAAAAATAAGATATTTACCATATGTTTACAATACAACCAAACAGCATGCAGAAGCTGGGTAGCTGTCCTTACCCCTCTGGATCCCTCTTCTTCCAGTTAGCCAATACTGCATCTGCATGGGTGAGAATAGGGGGAAGCCCTAAACGCTGTGACACCTCCCAGTATGGAACGGCCAAGTTACGGGGCAGCGTCTTGAAGGAAAATTATTAAGTCAAAAGTCATTGACATAAATTATAGATTGTAGCAAAAGTGATTCAACTGATCTGATATACTCTTTTTCAGGATATGCTACTTGAGCTAAACCCTTTCTAAGCCGACTGTAATCGCATAGGGATGGGAGTAAGTCATCTTGGTAGCATGGATGAATAGTGAGAGGCCTTCTAGATGTCTGCAATATGTTCTAGAAATGTCCAAGATCCATTTGAAGTCCATTGGATGGGAAAGCATGTTGGATGCAGCCAGGATGTTCTGCAGGGGTTAGAAGAAAGGATCCCTAGACAGTTGGACATTCTGGTGGATGGTGTCTGGAAAGCTTCTCTGGGTCACCGCTTTCTGATTCATCCACTGAAAATCTGTCACAAAATCTTCAAAACTGATAGAGCCAGCCCTTCAAACAAGTTCATGACATCCTCCAGTCGGCCAAAAGTAGTAAGCTGAGACAGGTATTTGAACGTGTGGCGTAATTTGACTTTCTCCAAACTCTGTTGTTTGCAAGTTAGATAACATGAACGGTCAACTTTTACCAGAATGTGTTTACATCATGGTCCATTTAAAATATGTGTGGTGGAGTATGGGAGGTATAGTCAGGGAGAGAGGGGGAAAGAGAACATGATAGAGACAGACAGATACCTCAACAGTGTCATTCTCCCCCTCTTGCCAGGCGTAGCCCATGGTCATCACACTGAGGGCCAGGTGGGCCAGCCGCAGCTCCCGGTGTCTCTCCAGAAACTGGCTGCTCAACAGCGGCATCTGGGGAGGGGGAGCAACCTGAACTGAAGCACGACACCATAAATATAGTTCATTATCCTTGACAGTTTATCATCCCCACTTACCTTGTGAATACAGGAGCGCAACTCGTGAGAGTGTACGAGTTCTGGGACACGCAGGGCGATATCCATCCATGGCTGGTAGTAGGGTGGCAGCTCTTCCTTTGAATATGAAGTTGCAGCAGGACAAGTATGTACAGTAAAAAATCAAAAAACAGGTATTGTTTACATATCTGAAACCGTGTGATGGCACGCAGTCCTGCATGAGGGACAGATGATGGAAGAATTAGAGAAACTTTCATTTTGAATTTGCAAGACTTGTGAGCCAAAGCTTGCATTTCAGCTTTATTTTATGTTTGCAAAGTGATATTGGACTTGGCAAAGGGTTTGAATGCGAAGTCATTTTGTAAACTGCAATCCGTAGAGATACGGTTCAGTACACAAAGCAAACACAAATGATGCCAAATTTCAAGTTCAATCAGTTGAAAGCTCTCAGCTCTCATATTCCAGCCACAAGTTCATAGCTCTATAACTGCTAAATTACGAGAACAATTTCTATCTAATTTGCAAAAATGTTGGTTTCAGTTCATTGTGTCACAGTAAAAGGCTGAATACGTGATATATATAACAAAAAACAAATGGAACAGAAAATACATATGAACAAATCAATGCATGTGACCTATACAATAATCGATTACGCTCACAATTACTTAAATTCCTGCTTTGAGGACAACCCAGGTACTGTGATTTCCTGGCAGTAAGATATTGCATTATGCCTGCCTATGTATAGTGGTAAAGTGGAGGGTGTCCTATTCCATAAAGCTTTTTTCCCTACCAGAGGTTGAGGAAGGAGGAAGCCCAGCTCCTCTGAGACATGGTAGAGGTCCAGAGAGAAAGGAGCCTTGGAGCCTGTGACAACAGCAGCCATAGAGAAAGCAACAGGAACCCACAGACAGCAATGAGCCTCTGACAGTCTGAATGATTCACCAGATCCCAACCTGTCTGGACTCTGGCACAGAGTTCACTTGGAAGCTGTTGTCAACAACAATGATTGCTTACACAACATTTATCCTTACCTCCAGACACAGCTATTGCACAATACCACTGTGCAAAATCAATATCTTTTGTTTCATTGTGAGCTATTTTGTAAAAGACCTCACTTCCACTGTTATCATCATATTATGTATCATCATGTTTCCAAAAATATGAGAAGTGTAAGTTCATTATTATGTGTATAATGTGTGGCCCATGATGAGAGATGGGTAGCATTTGCATTACAATATTTTAGAAAATGTATCAATGTTTAAGTGCTTCTGGGCAGAAATAAGAGTTTTACAGTAGATTATTGGCTTATGTAAACACTACAGGAGACATCCAATCACACCAGTAAACCTGAATTGTAAGACCTGAACAAAGACCTGAGCAAGTATAGGCTTAATTATGAACCAATGCAAGTCAAAGGGCACACACTACAGGATGCTGTGTTCAAAGGTTATCTCACCTCTATCCAATCCTGTGTCCTCTTTATCCACATGCCCACCCTAACACACACTGTGGAGTGTGGAAGAACAAATACCAAATTGGGGTTAAATGTCTGTCTCAAAACAGACACTAGTTATGCCAGAGGACACTTTACAGTAACTGATTTATTTGTTCATGAGTTTTCAGACGTTACAACTGCTGAGAAAATACAGAATATGTGACCAGGTTACAATTTTTGTAAATTATTGTGATCCATTTGTTGAAGGAAATCCATTTTGATCTCTGCCTGTGATGACAATGCTTCAGTGGTAAAGACAGGAGTAAGGAAATTCAGAGTGTCAGCCTCACCTGGTGGAGCAGACTAAACATTGCAGGATAAAGGATGTCACCCTCCTGGACTGGTATCACTCAGTCCTCCCAGGCTATCCCACAGTGCAATTGTAAATGCTGGGTGCATTTACAATTCAGAACCAGACCAACCAGAGTCAAAAATGTATTTCACATAACCCAGTCATTCAGCGAAATGGAACTACAATAGGCTTTAAATCTGTTGGAGCAACTTCTCTGAATGATACTCATACGAATCAACTTACCCAGATGAAACTGTTCTTTCACTGCAAATGTTTTGCAGCTCTAGCATTCATGTGCATTGAAACTCAACTGCAAAGGTCAAATGTAATTTGATCGTTCTGTTCTCGGAACCAAGATGTAAGATGTATACAAACTTTGTATTGCATTAGGCTGAGTGTGTGTGCCAGTGAGTCTGTGTGTCAGTGTGTGTGTGTGTGTGTGTGTGTGTGTGTGTGTGTGTGTGTGTGTGCGTGTGTGCGTGTGTGTGTGTGTGTCAATAAGAAAATGAAAACCAGAGCAAGAGAGACTGAAAGAGGTAAAAAGAAAAACATAGGGCCGTCCAACTCAATTCAGAATAAGTAAGTGATTCAGTGAATACAAACGTGGTTTATTCTGGATTTAAAGCCTTACCTAGGCTGCATTCTCTGAGCCTGCCTCACAATTACTGCATCATACTGGAAACCAACTATTATTTCACTTATGGTGAAAACTCTTCTTCAGTAGGCCTCCCACCATCCAGCACTATGGCTTTCACAACCTGTGAGTGGTAAACAGCCTTTCATATTTGGATTACTGACCCAAAAGCCTCAGGTTCATGTGTAGATACATTTGCAATTTAATTGTAAATTTGCACTCTCATACAAATTTGTGCACTATTTTGATGTTATAGATGTCCAGTCAAATGGAGATTTCTGGCAGTGAGGGGAGGGCATACAGTAGAACACGCTTGCCTTGGGATCCCTAGTAGGATAATCAAGCTGTATGAACTTGCATGCTTCTGAAAGTTTGGGATATTTCTTCATCAGTGCAATACTGTGTCCACTTGATCTTCCATACATAAACCCAGCTTTAAATAAATTAATTAGGCCTATTCAAACCCAGCCTGAGTGCAGAAGGGTAAGGCTAGAGTTGCCATTTCTAGTGTCCCTGCAGCAGGTCATACTCATATAATGCCACTTTATAAACTATAATCTATCTAAAAATGTTCAGAATCTATCCTGTTACAGTATGAGAGGGGCAAACTAGGGGCTAGACAGGGGCCGGTCTATCTAGGCTGCATATTAGAGGCTGTGGAATGAGATTTATGGGACTTTAGAGTGGATCAGTCAGTGTATTGTAATGAATGTTTTTTTTGTTGGTGCGCCTGTCTATAATTAGCTACGGAGGCCTTACAGTAGGTGACTGGAGGTGGTTCCTTGACGGTCGGGGCTGCGGCTCTGCAACGGACCGACAGGCTCGAGATCAGCGTTCGCGTTTGGCACTGCGGTCGGACTTATCACACCGATCCAGAGGAGTTTTCTTCCAACATCTGCGGTCGACCGCCCGTTTTCAAGCCTCGTCAACCTTGCCTCGAAGATGAAGTTAAATACGAGCTGCCGTCAGGTGCAAGCCGCATCCGATGGAGCCCTTTTCATCTCGTTCATCGACCAACCCGATGCAGCACTTCCTTATGTTGCGGTAAGAGGAAATGGCACATTGCCTGCAATGTGATCAAGTGAAATAGCTTTTATTTCCATGTCGCTCATTTTGCTATGCACACACAGACCCAAATAAACATTAAATGGCACTTACAGCCCCTGGCTGGGTGTTACATAACGTGTAATGCAGTAGCGCCTTGTGACTTGTGTCTTGCCTTGGTGGGAAAGGAAAAGGGACTGTTCCGTTCTTCTGGTAGGATATGCACAATTTTGTCATCTTTGGTATGGGTGATAAATGAGGCTACAGTGTTACATATGGTGATCTGTTCATGAGCATGGTATGAAGGCCCAGGCCTAATGCCGACTACACCAAATATAATAAATTCGGGGGTTGCGCAATGTAGACTAGCGAGAAAAGGCATCTGAATGAACAATATTGGAAGCTGTGCAACTCTATGGCGTCAAATTGTCTCTTGCACAAGGAAAGACTGCAGCTAAACCCGGTTTTATATCCTGTACACTGGAGGCGTAGACATAGGGATGCAGAATGTGCATTCAGTAAAACAGGCTGATTTTGTGAATGGCTCGCAAAGCGCAGGTGACCCTTACAAAAAAACAAAAACCTTCAATAATTGTATAAGCATTGTATATAAATATGATACTACATGAGATAGTAGAAACAATGGTTTCTGATTCTAGTCTCACTTTATCCTATGAGAGCTTTTAGTTGAATTGTCAGGGAGAACTCAGCTTGGTCTGTTCACTAATGCACAGTGGGCTTCATACTGTAACAGCCCCAATGACAGAAGGTAGCCAACAACTTTGTACCTTGTTTTCTGACAGTGTACCAATTTAATGCTTTAGGCAGCATAGTGCAGTGGTTTCCAAACTGGGCTCCAGGGCCCCCGGGGGTCCAAGCTGGGAGGCAGCAGCCACATCAGGAATGGTTTACCTCATTCACAATAAGTTAGCACAATTTGAGAATCTATAAGAATGAAAATGACTATTGTGATCAGAGGTTTCACTCTGCCCACTGTTCTCTCCCGCTGCAGGGTATTCAGACAAAACCTCCTTCAAATGGGGTTGAAAGTGTATTGATGTGGGAACCCCTGGCCATAGGGTTTAGGTTGATGGGCTGTGTGTAATGCTAGTAGAAATTACATTTAAGATAGTAAAGGTTACAACACTTGTATAACTTAAACATTCTTTTTTGATAGGTTACTGCTTTTTGTTGAATAAAAGCGTATTTCATAATGAATATAATATGTGGAGGCCTACATGGTGTTTGTTTTTCTACGATACTGCCTTGCACAGATTTGGAAACATATTTTTTAAATACATAAAAGAAATAGTACAAACGAGATCCAATATTTTGAAGTGTTAAATGTCTTACATTTGATTGATAAAGGTTTTTATTGTTGACATCCAGCCATAGAAGTAAGTGTGCCTGATTTTATGAATGGACCATGGTCTGAATTGCAAGTGGTAGGCTGTCTGAAAGACGGGTGGGATGCAATAGGCGTGTACCTAGCTCTAATGCTGGCATATTGCCTACTACTGGCCCATTGCCATGCAATGTATAAATGTACAAACCTTTATTAACAGGCCAACATCACCTACATGCCCCTATTACACATATTACACAGTCAATAGATCATAAATCAAGACATAATGCTTCGACTCACTATAAGCAGCCTATTTATGCAGGATGGTTACATATAGGCTATGACACACACAGAGAAACAGGCTACAGTTCCCTTGGAAACCAGTCCGGGTACCAATCAGCCACCATTTTCAAGAGACGAAGAAATAGGCCTAGTCTATTTACCTATTCCTTCTATTTCATTTAATGAAACTACTGTTGTATTTGTTGGTGGCAGTTGTCCATTACTCGTTGTATGTATTAGATGTAGCCTACTAATTAAAGGTAAGCACTGGCTGATTAAGAAGTTTTGAACATATGATTAGGACTGTAGGCAAGGGAAGGTATTTTATGTTTACAGATGATTGATGGGATTACAGAATAGGATTGTATCACCCTTTATTCATCTACAGTAGACCAGGCTGACTGGTCAGTTTAGTTTAAAATGGTTGCTTGTTTTGAAATGTAATATGCTTTTCCTCTAAGCTACGTTCAAAAACTATTGAAATGTTTGATATCATTTATCTTAATGTACTGGATTTGACAATGGTCTGTATTTATTCAGAATGTAAATGTCCCTCGTTGTTTGCTTGTCTCTTTAAATCTTTTCTTCTATATCAAGCACAAAGACAGGGAACTTCTGAATGGGCACAGGCAGCTACCTTGGAGCGAAGTCACAAGACCATCCATTGATAGCTCTGCAGGCAGAATGAGCAATGCAGATGAGGAATAGTCAGAGGGTCTAATTACCATATTGATTCATCTTCCTGTACTGTTCAGGTGAATAGTTTATAGGATTGCAGGGTGCTGATGCAACTTTGCTTGACCAGGTATTTGGCCAAGCTTATCTGTGCTTCTTTGCATTTTGACAGGTCCCAGTTGACAGATTCTGATATGGACTATGAGAGGCCAAACGTTGAAACTATCAAGTGTGTGGTGGTAGGAGACAATGCTGTTGGGAAGACCCGCCTCATCTGCGCCCGGGCCTGCAATGCCACACTCACACAGTACCAATTACTTGCCACACATGTGCCCACAGTCTGGGCAATTGACCAGTACAGAGTATGCCAGGAGGTGAGTACAGAAGTCCATTGATCTTTAACCATAATTTCCTGAAAGTTCTCTGCACATGTTTGACATGCAAAAAGAAGCTAATTGTGGAAATAAATCTCTGGTCATGCAGCCAAACTAACTGTTCACCATGCGTGCCTTTTAACTTGTCATTCATTCACTAGTGATATAGATTGATTGGCACATTAGGCCGGTATCTTGGTGTTAACTCCATTCGGGTAAATATCCATGAATGTGATAGATGGGTATCTCTTATTAGGTACTAGAGCGCTCCAGAGATGTGGTGGACGACGTCAGCGTGTCCCTTCGCCTCTGGGATACTTTCGGAGACCATCATAAGGACCGCCGTTTTGCATATGGCAGGTGAGATACTGTAAACTGAATTCCATGTTACTCCATCAACACTCATTGGCCCGATGCTAACTGAGTGAAGTGAATCAGAGTAATATTCTCCCTTAGTAGTCTTAATAGTCTCTCCATTCACCCTACTTCTCCCCTTCAGGTCTGATGTGGTGGTGCTGTGTTTCTCAATCGCCAACCCCAACTCTCTGTACCATGTGAAGACCATGTGGTACCCTGAGATCAAGCACTTCTGCCCCCGTGCTCCCGTCATCTTGGTGGGCTGTCAGCTGGACCTGCGCTATGCTGACCTGGAGGCAGTCAACAGGGCACGCAGGCCTCTAGCTAGGTACCAGGCAGTATGGTTGAACACAATAATTTGAAAGTCTTATTCTGTGGAATTGAACAGTTCAAGACTGTTATTTATGCACCAGTGCATATATTTTTGTTTTGTAATTCCCTCTTTCATACTGTTTCTCCAGTGCCAGGAATTCCTTTGATACATTTTTCTATTTTTCAGACCCATTAAGTCCAATGAGATTCTTCCTCCAGAGAGAGGCCGTGAGGTGGCCAAGGAGCTGGGAGTGCCGTATTATGAGACCAGTGTTGTGGCTCAGTTTGGAGTCAAGGACGTCTTTGATAATGCTATCCGAGCTGCGCTGATCTCACGCCGCCACCTGCAGTTTTGGAAGTCTCACCTCAGAAATGTGCAGCGGCCTCTCCTCCAGGCCCCCTTCCTGCCTCCCAAACCGCCCCCACCTATAATCACTGTGCCTCCTCCCCCAACCACCACAGAGGAGCATCCAGGCCGTCTTCTGGAGGACCCCCACTGTGCTGATGTCATCCTGGTCCTGCAGGAGCGACAGAAAATCTTTGCACACAAGATATATTTGGCGACATCCTCTTCAAAGTTCTATGACCTCTTTATTATGGACACACAGCCCGAAGAGGCTGAGAGGCCCCTGCGTGGTCCTCTCTCTGGCCGAGAGCTGCTGATGCGTGCCGCCAGCTTTGATGTTTGTGAGAGTAGCGACGATGGGGACAGGGCCAACCTGCGGGCCTGCACTAGTGATGGTACCTTGAGGGACTCTGAGGGGAGCCGGCGGGGCCGACTGCTTGCCTCATGGAGTAGAGCGTTTGTCAGTATCCAGGAGGAGCTGGTAGATGACCCAGTGACCTACAGCCCCAGGCCCATGACCGTCGTGCACATGGACCAGTCCATGCAGCTTGGTCCTTTTCGAGCAGTGCTTCGCTACCTGTACACAGGTCAGCTGGACGAGCATGAGAAAGAGCTAATGCACATTGCGCACATTGCTGAACTGCTGGAGGTCTTTGACCTGCGGATGATGGTGGCAAATATACTAAACAACGAAGCCTTCATGAACCAAGAAATCACCAAAGCCTTCCATGTACGCCGCACAAACAGAGTCAAAGAGTGCTTGGCCAAAGGAACCTTTTCTGGTGAGCAGATTTCATTTGTCCCAGTTTTCTGATGTATTCTGCTTGAATATAGAGAAGTACTGAAGGGGAGATGCTGTTGTACTGCTGAATCAACTTTTCACTGCTGAAACGAACAAAACAAAAAAGCAGTTTCGAGGAGTTAATCGAGTGTATCATCTCTGTATTGCAGATGTAGTGTTCAAGCTAGACGATGGGACGATCATGGCCCATAAGCCCTTACTCATCTCTAGTTGTGACTGGATGGCAGCTATGTTTGGGGGGCCTTTTGTGGAGAGCTGCACCAAAGAGGTGAGGCATTCCACATCACTGGTCTGTAGGGCTGCAGTCAAGACCACCTCAGTCAAATCCACGAAAAAACCAAGACCAGGCCTAGTAGAGTCCAAGTCCGGACCAAAACCAGAGCAAGTCTTAATCGAGACACTAATATCAAAATAGTGTGCAAATGTTTTGTACCACATTATCCCCATTTTCCAATGGTATTCACATTACCAATACTTAATTGTAAAAACTGTGATTTATAATTAAATAACATTTAAAAAAAAATATTCTTTCACAATTGTGCAAAGCATACCAATGCAACAGAGAACAATAGATGTACAGACCAAAGTAGAGCACCACAGCACTATGTGGTCTGCGTACCAAGTAGGCCTATAACTTAATTAGAGGAATACAAATCTTTTGTAATAAGATTATTATGCTAGCCTCTGTGATTCTAGCATAGTTCTGTGAGCTTAGGCACTACTATGTTTTTCTGCTTGATCAGATAATCATAGCCCTAGCATTACATCTCCATAGAGTAAAATAATACATGTAAATGTTTTATAGTCTCTTAATCGGTAATATTGCTCAGGCAGAGCTTGTCAGCCTGTCAGTTTAAATTGTAAAAATCCCACTGCTATGTATACAGATCACATTTTCTCATTATTTTACCCAATACTTAATATTTTATTTATTTACAAACCAAATTTTCAGCTTTGAGACAAATCATGACATTTTTCTTTACGTTTCTGCTGTTTTGCTGCTACCATAGAACTCCGTTGATAAGGTGTAACAAACTTTTATACTTTTTTTCATGGCAAGATCTAATAAGTACAAAAGTGCAAAAGATGTAATTTTGTAGAGTTGATCTCGCTCTTCCATAAAATGCAAAAATCAGCAAAAGCCTCAGGCCCATAAGTGATGACTTGCCATGCTGTGTCACATTTTCCTGTTTCTTAGGTGCTGTTTCCTAACACGACTCGCAGCTGTATGAGGGCTGTGCTAGAATATCTCTATACTGGGCGGTTTTGTTCTCGGGCTGACCTGGATGCAATGGAGCTCATTGTTCTTGCCAATCGTCTTTGCCTCCCCCACCTGGTTGCACTTACAGGTATTGCATTTCGTATAGTTATTACTGTGTTCAAAAATAAACCACGGGATTGTATTACACAAGCCCATTATGTTGGTTTCCAAGTAATATTGTAACTCTTTGAATGACTAGCCTATACATTTGTTTCAGAACTCTACACAGTAACAGTGTTGATGGAGGCAGCGATGATGGGGGCTGATATTGATGGAGATGTTCTGGTGTACTTGGATATGGCCCAGGTAGAGTGACCTATCAATCACCTCAAAACTGGAACTACAAAGCATTTGTCTAATGCTTTGGCATTGGAGTTTTAGTTATACAAGCATTTCTCAGAGGCAGAGCTGCTCTTGAGGCAGAGATAATCTTATTGGTTGAGTTAAAGCTCAATGATTCTAGCCAAAGAGCGCAAGTTAGCTAATTGGCAAACTTTGGTCAGAATATAAATAAAAAAGAATCTCAGTGATCTATTTTTTTCATTCATTCTTCATTCATTCAAGATCTTGGAAGGTCGGATAACGTAATATGGCTAGATTGCATTTTTCAGTCATTAGCAAGAGTGCTAGGCTTCATAACGACCTCCTCTTTTACCCCATGCCGTTTTCACTGGGCTTCAGTGTCACTTTATCTAGCCAGAAAAAAAATGGTTCTTTGGCTCCGCCCATTGAGGTTTAAATCAATGAGAGTATTTCTGCCTCCAGAGTTGCTCTGCCTCCGAGAAATGTTTGTAGAACTAAAACTCCAATCCGCAATGCGTGGAGTCTTACTTGGAGTCATGATGTCATGAAATTAATAATTTATCATATTGCTGTTGTCTCTTGACAGTTCCACTGTGCCCAGCAGCTCACTGGCTGGTGCCTTCACCACATCTGCACCAATTATAACAGCGTGTGTCGCAAGTTTCCCCGAGACATGAAGGCCAAGTCTACAGGTAACACACATGATCTAGTAACACACCAGTGAAAACAACACACCAGTGACCTAGTAATGCCGCTTCATTCATACTGAACACTAAGTTGATATACAGCAGTGGTTCTCAGCCTTTTTGACCCCTTAAAACGAAGCGATGCCTATTCATGACCCCAGTCACAGCCGTCCATATGCAGAGTGGTGATCAGTTCAACTAAATGATGATTTTCCCTTTTTGCGGCCTGGGTGCTTTAAACTATTTAGTATTTCACAAGAAAAAAGCAATAATTAAGAGTAAAATCTGAAAAAATTGAAATTATAATTATGTTTTTTCCTATCATTACCCCCCCATTTATCACGTGACCCCCAGGCTGAGAACCTCTGATATACAGTATTGGAATGAAGCAGCCTGGTGCTGAATGCAGCCCATGAAAGGCTTGTGTGTGGCCCTTTGGAACATCCCAGCATGAAACCAAAACCTCCTGTAATAGGCTTTCAAGAAAGTTGGTCAACTTAAATTAAATCTGTAAAAGCAGATTAAGCTCAGTGTACCACCCCTCCCACCACAAAAAGATTTATATTTCCTTTTAAGTAGTTAAGAAGCAAAACAGGCATTACCGCATTATTTAATCAAGGATTGGTGCAGGAATGGTCGCTGCCTATATTGGTCAATTTCAATTTCCTGTGTCTCATGTTAGTTCTACTCCTGTCTTGATAAGGACAAGTGATAATAGCAAACATCTAAAGGTTGATGATCTAAAAATACAATTGTACCAACTGGTTGCAAGAAAGGCTGTTTTTACAAGTCTGTGTATACAATTACACAAGAATTACTGAATGCTGGGAAATTAAGGTTTTGCTTTTTGACTAGAAATAGGATTTTAAAGATTCAATGTGCAGGATTTCCTTTGTAATGTATTGCTAGCACAGTCATTTATTATAGTGAACAAATGCATATGTCACTGTCACAATCAGTATCCTCCATGAACTGATATGTGCTATCAATCATGACCACTGATGCATTGCAAATAAAATTGGGGGGAAGTAGCACACCATTCAAAATTGAAAGCAGTCCTATAGCTAGTGTGGCTGTGACGACCGCATATGAAAATCCTGCACATACAGCAGCATTTCAGCCTTCTAAATGTGTTTACTCTCCTGCAGAGAACCAGGAATACTTTGAGAAACACCGCTGGCCGCCGGTGTGGTACCTGAAGGAGGACGACCACTACCAAAGAGCACGCAAGGAGCGCGACAAGGAGGACTACCTGTACCAGAGACGGCAGTGTAAACGCAAGTGGCTCTTCTGGAACCTTCCTTCTTCCCCTTCCTCAAACTCTCCTTCTGCCGGTTCATCCGCTGTCATCTGATGGAGCGGTGAGGCCAGGTCCACGCTCGAGATCGGCGTGGATGCGAGTGGTAAATAATACAGTAGAAGATAAGCTCTGCTGGCTGTGTAAGCCCAGTTATTCAGGCCCACAATTCCTCCTTCCGTTTGTTCGCCTCTGCAGTCAAACTGTACTCTTCTAGGTTTGCAAGGTCAGCTCAATCTGGCAGTGAAAGTAATGAGCTTCGTTTCTTAGATTTTTATGTTAGCGTGTTATATCCATTGCTATGTAAGGACTGTGAGACTCAAACCTCAGTGACACGAACCTTACTGACAGATGGCACAGTATACTGGCGCAAATGACAACTCATCATATTGATTGCTATGTGTTCCACCAAAACGAGACCCGAGTTAAGTTTTTAAAAGAGGACTGGCACAGAACTTTCATCCAATGATCATAATTACCATCAATTAACCTGAACTGACAACCAAGTGCTGCTTATCAGCTGCAATGACCAGCAATTCAACACAGAACTCAAGTCTCAGAGATATAACACTTTGCCCTTAAGTGTTTGTACAATCTACCAAACTATGTGTACAGTATGATCTCCTCAAGAGGAGATAAAAATAAACTGAGTGCAGCCTCCCAGGAATTACCGATTTAAGTCATACACACTAAGACAACCCCACCGATTATGACGATTATAAGGATGAATATGCGGAAATGAAAATACTGGCAGGCTCGACTCCTATTCATTTTTGTACAGTCATTCTATTTTTGAATGTTTGTGTACAGCTTGCACAGCTAATGGTGACGTGAGTCTGGAAACACTCAGAATTTCTGTATTGTGGTCTTGTGATTTGTGGCCTCTTGTCACAAAAGGGCTTTAGTTTACACGAATGCATTCAGTGTCCTATGAAATGACACAAGAGATCCCAAATCCTGGAAAATATCTGTATTTTCTCTCAAATGCCAGCGGAAACAAACCAGATCATTATTATTTCACATATGTGTTACTCGAGTCTTATTCCCACACCTGTATCCTGTATCCTGAGTCATTCAGTTTTACATTGAATGTTTCCATCAGCTTGATCACGGTCATCCTGAAAAGCAACACATAATGTATCTGATGCATTTCAGACCCTGGAGTGACTGCATGTACTCTACCATCCCTCTGTGATGGTGTGCTTGAGTTACGTGTCGCTGGTGGTGATTTGCCCTGTAGAGGTTTGTCTTGGTCGATGATAGGATGCCCCATGACTGTCTGCGGTTGGCTGTTTAAGACTTGTACATGCAGGAGGCTTCCTCGTGCCTGGGTGATGTCATCCGTCTCCTTCTACACATCTCTAGCACTTTCTGGACTCTTCTCCACAGAGACCCACAACAACCTCCAGCAGCAGCATCCTGGTGAAAGGCACTGAGGACAGTATGGTGTCCTGACACACGCTGCAGCAAATTTGAATGGGACTGGAGAGGCCATAGGATTGTGACGTTTCAAATGTTTTGAGAGTTGTGAAGAGGTTTAGGTCAAATCATTTGACTTTTTTTCTTGATTTGTTTTGCACATTTCACAGAATATGCTGAAGATTATTCTCTGCTGTCGTTGTACTTGACTGAAAGATGGCCTACAGCATTGTTTTCATTTACAAGCATGGTGCTCATTCAATATGGGTAGTATTGTAAGTTGTATATCAGAGATGGACTGCAAGTAAGTTGCATCACTCTCTAATGTGTAGTTACCCTAATATTGTGCACTGCAGGCAGTGAGCAGACTAGTACAGTATTACTCAGTAATACATACACTGAATATAGACTTGACTTATCTGACTTGCATTAAGTTACTGTGCAGCTACATACTGTTGTCGAAAATAACTGAATAGTCATTGTGGCTTTGCTATTAGCTCATATTTTAATAGATCCTGGTGCTGGCCTCCAGTTACATCTACTATATAGTATACATGCAAATTACAGGCAGTTCAAATGAACAGTTGACTAATAGTAAAATAGGATAAGTGCAAAGTATAGTAGACACATGTTATGAAATTACAGTTTTTATGGTACACCCATAAAGCATATATGCTAGAGTACTGACATGCCATTGTTTGTCAAAAAAGTAAATATTGATTGCAGCATTTGCTTTTGCAGCATATGTTAAAGAAAGGCTTGCTTCAATCCTGCATATGATTGGTTAGACTTAAGATTCTTTTCCTTACAATTATTGATTAGACAGGTTTATAGAGCCTTACAAAGAACTTAAAATTATAAAGAGGTATCAATCAACTCAGTGACAAAACCAGCTTTTTGCTTGTATTAAGTCCTGACCTAATAGCTAGACTGCATGAACAAGGCTCGCCAAAATAGATAGTTTATTTGTCATAATTTAAGGTGTAAGATATAGATGAGAAGTGGTGGTGCTGGTGCTCTAAGCAGTAGCTTTACATTGTTCTCAATGACATTAAAATGTCTCTTTTAATGTTGCTAATTAAACATGGGTACTATCTTTTTTAATATCTTGTTAATTCTTCATATCTCTTTTGGCATACATATTCAAATAATAAGCAGAGCGATGACCCTGTCGGAGCACTGTACTCTCTCAGAGTCAGCTTAATCCTGTTTGTGAATGTTTTTTGTTTTTTTAGAGCAATTGTCTGTCATGTCTAATATTTACATGACTTACAATTTATTGTAATGGTTTAACTGCAGGAGCTTATGTGTTGTTATAGTGGTTTAATTTGCTCCATTTCATTTATTAACATAGATATGCATTTCATTCCTCAGTGCATTGCATTTCTCAATGAACCGTCTTCTGCTGATGTTCTGCATCAAAGACACCTCACGCCTTAATGTACAGTGTAGTGTGTGGTACTGAATGTAAATAGTGTAACTGTGGTTACTAGTTTGTGTGCTTAAGATGTTAAGTTACCATGGTACTCTAGGTTGTATGTGCATATGTAAGTGTACATATTACATAATCTGGGTGTAAAGTAATTGTGTGTGATGTTGGGAGTGCTATGAGAGTGTGCTTTTTAATAGTTTGAACACTGCTTAGGTTTTATGTTCTTTATATGCCATGAATGCAAAGCTGAAAAATGAGTCTCACCATCAAGGCCGCACTAGACTACCATAATGACAAACCATCAATTTGTGACATTTACCATTAAATAAATGCAGGGAATTCAAATTTGTTTCATCATATTAAAATTTGCTTTATGATAATGAGCTCCAATTTTGGAGTCAGTATCATTACAAAATGCTGATTTGGTGTGGCCATTGGAAGTTGGATTATAACAAAAATGTAAATATAAATTGTATGATGACTTGCGATTCAAACATGGCATAGCAATTGATACTAGCTATTGCATAGTTCAACATAGATACTGTTTTTGTACTATGCATACAGAAATGCCTGACTTTGAAACCACAAACTTGCACTGCTTTGTAGCACCACGTGGTTCTCTTCAGACTGCATTAGAGGGTATAGCAACATCATTAGATAAGTAGACAACATCAGGTAAAAAGATTAGATCATAAAATAGAGAAGTTGTCACTGAGGCCCTTTTCCATATGTTTGGGTGCTAATATCACCGCTGCAGAGAAGCACAAACCAAAGGGAGCTTTAGCAGCACCAGGAATAAGAATATATGCTGCACAATCACAACTGCATAGTTTAAGAGGCCTTGTTCTGAAATGGTTGATTAAGAAAAAAAAAAAAAAAACTTGAATGTTTTCTCAGTGTTCAAAGCCTGGATGACCTTTTCCCTAGTCATCAGGTGTTTTTGGTTGTTCTGAAGAGCTGTTTCTATTGTTTAGGAGCTGTAAATCTGGAATTCTGTAGCATGTGTTCTTGAAACTGTGTAAATAATGTTTACTAAATAAAAAAGGAGCAACATGTGCAGCTATGTATCCATGTCCACTCTTCTGTCATGCCTTTTTAGTCACATGAAACTTTTCCAACAATCCTACGTCAGTACTGTTGGCTACTGCGCAGCGGCGGCAGCAGCAACAGCCGCAACAGCCGCCTGGGCAACAAGAAACCCCTGCAACGACGTAGCCTACATTGGGCAACTTTGGCGATCTGATCGATGGTAACGTTAAAACGAGATAACTATGCCTTAATTGTAATGACGAAGGTTGCACTCTGCAGACTCTGTTTTACTTAGTGTTATATGCCAGTCATGGGAATTTGATAAGGTCATTGCCGTGCGGACAGACGCAACTTCGAGTCTGAACTCTGTTACACTGCAAAAAGTAGCCTATGAACTAGCTATTCTTAATACGAGTAGAAATTCTGCTAATTCAGTGTGATAATTTCACTAGTCCTATGCAAATCTATTTATTTCAAGCATTTTCTGTAAGAATCAAGTGTCATTTGCTTTAGCCTATAGCCTACTAGTGGACTGTCCTGCTTTATTCTACCTCATTTCAAGATACTGACATTTGTTTCCAGAAAATTACTGAAGCAAATGAAAAAAAAAAAGTGAAATTAGGCCTATCTGTCATCATTGGCATAACTATATTTGATGTTATTTAAATAAGATTAGACATTTGACATTTAGACATTTTTTGCAGTGTGCAGCTCGTCCCTTCCAGTTGATAGCAGTATTAACGCTGCATGGGACAGAGATTAAAACATTAATGACTATGAAGTTAAAGTATCCATAGAATTAACAACCTTAGTTTTTAAGTAAACTTGACCTTTAGTATCTAACGCTGCTGATGTGGCACGAGAACTAGCCTAGCCCAACAGGTTTAGGTGGGGTCAGGTGTTATAAAATATAATATATAATTGGCTGACTTAAATACCCAATAAGCGCACACTTTGACCGCATAGCAGTTAAATTAAAGCGCGAAAGAAAGATCACTACATAAACAGTAGGCACTTAGGTTACTTATGTGTCGCCTAGCAACCACGATGTACATCGGAGAACTATACTGCTTGGCGGAAGAATAACGTTTAAAAGTAATAACTCATTGCACACTGCTGCTCTGCAGGCAGTGCCAGGGCCGCTTCTGGTGTTATCTGTTACTGTCTGTGTTTTGGGGCTTTACCATGTGGAAGGAGCAACAGACAGCCCAACTCTGAGTCCTCGGGATGCCTCTTTCTGTCAGTAAGTAGCCCATAATGCCTTACGGACATCTGCCATCGAAGCTTAGCTAGAGGAATGCAGGTGAACGGGAAACCATGGGGGAAAAACTGGCAAAGACACAAGAATTTGACTGGAAGCTTCCTTGCCTATCTCAACTTTGGCCAAAATACTTAAATGAAGTAGTATGTGAAAAACCTGCTGCACCACTCTTGTGCCACCCATCATGTCACAGAGGAAAGTGTAGTTCTTTGTTCAATTTGTAGTCATTTTAGCTATCCATCCTATTCATTGTAGGCTATTCTGTTACATCACGGCCATCTTGGTAGGAAAATAACAGGTGATTGTAATAAATTAACAGATGATTATAATCAAATGACAGGCACAGCCAATGAGCTGTGTATTCATAGTATTCCCATGATGTCACATGCATTTCCTACCAATTCATAGTATTCTGTTGCATAACCACAAGGCCATCTTGGTAGGAAAGTAACAGGTGATTGTAATAAATTAACAGGTGATTACAATCAAATGACAAACACAGCCAATGAGCTGTGTGTATTGTAAAGCGCCATATTGGTAAGAAATGCATGTGACATCATGGGAATACTATGAATATGGCGCTTTACCATATACATCATTGCTCATTGGCTGTGGCTCTCATTTGATGATAATCACCTGTTAATTTATAACAATCACCTGTTATATTCCTACCAAGATGGCCATATGGTGATGTAACAAAATATTATGAATATGGTAAAGAACCATATTGGTAGGAAATGCATGTGACATCATGGGGATACTATGAATAGTCAGAATCTAGATTAAAAAAAAATCAGATATGCATATCAAATATATTTGCAGGACAAGAAACAAGTAATTTTATAAAGTGCATAAAAGGGTGTGGGGCTATATCAAAGAGCACAGTGTGGAAAAATACAATGGTAAGCAATGAAAACATATACAGATATACAGAGAAAAGGGGAAAACTAAATCAGTAGCCCAAACAATTTGCCTCAGTGATTAATCTTGTTCCCTTTACCTTTACCTTGTGTTGAAATCAGTCAACAGACTGAGGTTCATCTTTTACTCTTCTTCATTTAAGTGGAGGACTAGAAGTGATCTATCCAGATGTGGACATCAACAAATGCCTCGTAATTTCGAAGGACTTGAAACTCAGAGAGAAGATCAGCAAAGTGTGGGACGCCCCACAGATTCACTTCACTGGAACAGATAAGGTAAGAGGTGTGTGTGTGTGTGTGCGAGGGGGGGGGGGGATTTGTGTCTGTGCATGTATTGTATTGTGTTTCTGTCTGAGAGATATTTGCCAAACATTGCATGCCACTACTTACAGTGGTATTGGTGCACATGCTTGTTTTGAACACTAGAGAGCAGTAATGCATAAAATAAGCCACATCTTCACATTAACACCCAAATGGAACTTCAAAAATAAATATTCTATAAATATTCACAAAAATGTTCACAGTCAATAGTCATGAAATGACATTTTAACAGCATTTTAAATACCAATCTCCTCCTCAGTTTTAAGTGTTACCATCTGTTACCTGTGTTACCTGTGCTGATATATTAATGTAGCCTTTGTTACCAGAAGGTGGTGCAAGCACCTCACACTTACAGGCCAATAAGGGAATAATTGTGTGTGTAGCCAAGGTAATGTTGAATTTAGACTTACAGTTTATACTCAGAATGTCAAGTTATATTAAAATAACATAAACTGTTGGTAATACTGTCATTGGCTTGATTAATTCAGTAACTAATGATAGCTCAGTATTGACTGGCTGATGTTCTAATCTTTGTTTAATATTAGTGACACTACAGAATAATGAATCTTCATCCTCAGAAGTCATGCAATTATTGGAATGGATTGCAGCAGATAGCACACAAAGATATGTGTGCTTTAGAAGAATAGCCTATGACCCAATGTTCTACAATTGTAATGATTTCAGTTTCAGAATAAAACATCTTATTTGAATCATTTTATAACAGTAAAAGCAAAATGAAGTACCAATTATAATTCATTTATTGAAAGGATTAACATTGTCTGGACTCCACAGTAATTCATCTAAACTGCTGTGTGCACTTTGAGTTTGATGTTCAAATTCTAAATACATTTATAATATGCTTCTCGTAACTGTAATTAGAAAAAATGATTAATTAAAGTATCAGCTTGTTATTTGCTGGTGAGAAAACATGGGAAATGCTTGTGTGAAAAATATGTCACAAACACTACATGGGAACTGAGGGGAATTTGTTAATTTTTTCTGCCGTATAAACACTGAAAAGGAAGACAAGGTTGGAAAATGCTCTACCATTACATAAAGTAGGGGTAGTGTGTGTCATGAACTATATGCCAGGTATTAAATGATTACAGAGATGCACTGAAATGATCAGCGTACTATTTATTTATTTATTTATTTTTCAGTGGGCCTCATGCAGCGCAGAGTTCTGTTGTTGAGCGGCAGATTGAGAGAGAGATACAGTTCCCGATCCACAGAACCCCCTGCTGAAGTTGACAGTGAAACTACATCAACCCGATACCAAATCCTATATCTGTAAATTGAAAACTTAAATTGAAAGCCACCTCGATTTAGGAGGTAGTTTATGAATTCCAGAGCTAAGCAGTCTAGCTTGAACATGATCTATTGCCCTTCTCCTGCCCAAACTCCATTTGATCTATGGTCGTATT